>NC_052505.1:82833031-82935531 GCF_014356525.2 Nilaparvata lugens | reverse complement strand
ATCAAGTTACACATTTATTTTACACAGCACATTTATTATAGAAATTTTACTGAAGAATTGAGAAATTACACTTTCAAAACTTCTCAAACTTCTGGATTTGTATTCTACTGTCATACATTCATGTGAGAAACTGGATATGAGGAGACTCTGCATCGATTTGGTATTTTTTCATATTCCAGTTCAATCAAAGTCTGTCCAAATATGAAATATCACCTCACAGCTCAGTGATCGCGAAAATAAGAATCGAGAACAGATTCGTGAGGCAACTGTCCACCGGAAATTGATTTATTATCTCACATCTCCTTTCAAAATACGTCTCCCATCCAATATTATTTTTTCTTCCACCTTTGTTTCTGTTCCTATCAACGGTTTCAACAAAAACGTCACATTTCTCACCGATGACATTCGAAAATGAAACAATAATTTGGGAGTTCTATCACGAAATGGAATATTGATCAATGAATTGACTAAAGCCGCGTTTACACCGGAGTTGGCAACAAAAAATTGCCAACTTCGATTGCAGACGCTAGTTGCCGATGGAAGTCTGCAACTTGTACTTGCAACCTGGGCACATAGTTTGTTTTTAGGTCTGCAACCTGCAACTTGCAACTAAACTTTACAGTATGTAGAAAATCAGACAGTATGTAGAATGTCGAGTGCTGAAGAGGTTGTTCTTGCTGCGGCAATTTTTTATACATTTACATTTTTTATTAAAATGTAAAAAACCGAGAGGATACTGGGTTCGACCTTCATTGCAGGCAAGAGCAAAGTATAGCGGCAGCGATCTTTTAAATGATTTGAATCGAGATGATACAGATCCTTTGACGGGAGAATTGAGATGCGATGGCAGTGTAAAAAACTTTTTAAGAATGTCAAGTGACGATTTTGAAAGTTTAATTGTTGGTATTGGACACATAATTAGTAAACAGGATACTAACTACAGGAAAGAAATTCCAGTGAGAGAAATATTGGCTATTACATTGCGCTTTTTGGCGAGTGGCAACTCTTATACTAGTCTCAGTTATTTGTTTAAAGTTTCCAAAAGTCCGATATCTATTTTAGTGCCAGAGGTTTGTGAGGCTGTTATAGGTTTCCTGAAGGATAACATACAGGTGAGCAAAGAATTATTTGTTTACGTTGTGCACTGAGTTAATAAATCTAGACAAAAAAAGTTGCAACCTGGTAGTGACTTGTTAATAAAATATGAACACAAAGTTAAGTTAATGTTTCAAAGTAACACAATTCATAAAATTAGAAATAAATGTATACATCAGAAAAACTCCAAATCGAACAAAGAAACTCTATAGCTTACATTATAGCTTAGTTAATGTATTGGCATCTTCATCACCCTCAGGCTCCAGAACCACTTTTTCCCTTCTTATTAATTCGTTGGAATGTTGTAATCAAATTCCTCATTTAGACTGGACTTCAAGTTTGTTTACTTTTATTTCCTGGGAAATTTCATTCCAAGCATAATTTTTTAAATTTTTGTTTTTAAAATCCGAAAGGGTGTGGTTCCACAAGACAGGCTTCTCTCTAAACAACTCTATCAAAGTAATGACCTGATCATTTGTCCACTCCACTTCACTTGAAAGATTTTCATTGCACTAGCACAAACAACAACCATACACAAAACACAACAACTCACGACGACTAGCCTGCTTGAACTGAGGAACTGACGCAGCGCGACCACGTGGAGCCTACAGGCGGGAGGGGTAGCGGGGTAGTTGCAGACTCAAGTTGCAGCTCAAGTTAGCGCTGCAACTCGCATTGCCGACGGGGTTGGCAACCGCTTTGATCTTTACCGACTCCGGTCGGAAAACCAAATTTCGGTTGCCAACTCACAAAATCAGTCTCCAACTACGGTTGGCAATGCGAGTTGCAGTTGTTTTAATGCGTGCAACTCAAAATTGCCGATAAATGTCGGCAATCATTGGTTGCCAACTCCGGTGTAAACGCGGCTTAATGATTATGAAGAATGGATATTGTTCTTTACTTTTCAATTTCTGAAACCATGTAATTACATAATTATGCCATAAGAGTGGTTTATAACTGCTCTATATGTTTAGCCAAGGACATAAAATCTGTGTTGATACAGCGATGATATGTTTTTCAAATTTTTGCTATGGACAAGGAAAGGAATGTTGTACTATAGGAATGGGTACCTATTCAATATGATCAAAACCCACGCTAGAAATCTACGATTTTTAGCGTTTATTTATTTATTTTTCATTTATTTATTTATACATTGATAGATAAAATATAATTCTCAATTATGAATGATTGGGGAAGGATCAACAGGCTTAAAGCCCAAAACTGTTCCTTTCCCAAATTTGGATAGAAATTGTCCAAAAATGGGTTATGTTTACACTTTATGATTTTTGTCCAATTTTGAGTCCAAAATATTTATAAACGAGAAGTTTAGAATTTAGGAAAGTTGAAAACCAAATTTAATAAGAATACTTCACTAAATCATCACTAATAACTGAAAAATACTGTATTAATAATTGAAAATTTTAAAACTTGAAAACATAAGATTTTTGTTTATTTATTCAATCCTTTTCGAGAACTATGAAAACAGACAATTTCAAATTTGATTCGCAAGTTCAGCTAAGGATACCTCGGAGATGTTTCGAAATATCCCAACGTCATATCTAAAATTATCGATCATCTCAATCAATTTGTTTGTTAGGTTTCACCCAGTTACCACATCCACCGGCAGATTGCAGAACTAGGTCTCGAATAATTTCTGACCAATCAGGAGAAAGAAGGCGGGGCTTGATTTCTTGCGTTTTGAACAGTAAGTGCTGCCATCTAGTGGCTGCTTTCGAAACTGAGTCTCGACTGATTGTTGTTGACCAATAAAGGGAGAGTACCCGTTGCTACAAGATAATTACCAATAAGGAAATTTACAGACATCCAAATACTGGTCGTAAAATATGACAGGTTGGGGAACCACGGGTCATTCAAGGGCCAACACAATATATTGTTGAATGTATTTGATGTAATTTGAATTTATATGTAAATCGTAGAAAATATGTTTTAACTTTATATTTTGAATCATTATTCCATGCTCTGCTTGTGAAAATATCACTAGAGGAGAACTCTGTCGCTACTATTTATACAAATAGGATCAAACTTATCCTCTCAAAGATAAACCATTTATCGGTATTCCAGCAGTTACAATAGTCATATCTTTCTCACATGTCTTTCAACTGTTCTTTTCAAGTTTTGCAAAACCTTTGATAATCTTCAGATCTTTGCTGAACGCAATAGGAGAATGAGATAATATACTAGTCTTATAACAACTATTTCTATCAGCTACCTATCAAATCATTTCAGAGAATACATTTTTTGATAATTATTATTGAATAGAGTTCCTCTTTCCGATGTTCTCGATTAATGATAGATACCAAAGCTAAGTTGTATGTTATCCCATAATTATTTTCTTACTTATTGTTAATCATCAATCACTTGACCTCTACACTCAGGTTTTATTCGAACGGAATAAGGAAACCATTAGTGTTCTCTACTCCGTGCTTGCAGGGACTTCTCGTTTAATTTACTGTATTCATATTTTATTAAATTTACATTTTATATTGTATTTTACTTTTTTGTTTTATAACCATTGTCATTGTAATTATTTTTTTGGGACAAATAAAGATTTGAATTGATCTGAGAAAAAGACATAATACTACAATGTTCACTTTGAACAATTAATTACGACATAGCAGTCAGGTATTTATATAAATAAAAGCTATTAGCTTCTACTTACCTACGCACTAATGTAAGTAGAAGCTAATAGCTTTTATTTATACTGGGTACGGCAGGAAGGGTGGATGTTTTTAGAACAGATAGTATTCTGATTTGGGTAGTCGGATTGGGCCAGCTGAAGTGAACATGTGTTCGGTAGATCATACCATTTTTTCTAGTCATTGTTTAATCGGCATCATGGATTCGTGGAATGTGTAACATCATGTGTTTACTCACGACAGTTTTGTGCGTAATAATGAGAGTATCATTACAGTTCAGCGCGAGTTTCGTCGTCATTTCAATCTTGCGAGAAATGAAAATGTACCCACTCGTAACACCATTTTATGTTGGGTAAAATCATTTCGTTCAGTAGGAACAGTAATGAATAAACGACCACCAGGGGCTCATCGCACTGTACGCACTCCACAAAATGTGGAAAGAGTTCGGCAAGCCATACTCCTTAGTCCTAATCGATCTGCTAGGAGACATTCTTCTGAACTGAACATCAGTGATCGGTCAGTAAGGCGTATTTTACATAAAGATCTAGGATTTCATCCCTACAAAATAGCCATGGTTCAACAATTGAATCCTGGCGATTATGTAAAGCGGCTGAATTTTGCTCGAGAAATGGAGGCCTTATTTGACCAAAATGAAAACATCATTTTGTTTACGACAGATGAAGCCTAAGCTTTGAATGGTACCGTTAATCAGCAGAACTATCATTATTGGTCAGATGAAAATCCAAAATTAATGCATGAGAGACCATTACACAGTCCCAAGGTGACAGTTTGGTGTGCTGTGAGCAGTATATTTGTTATTGGTCCATACTTTTTTGAAGACGACAACGGGACCACTGTAACTGAAACCTCAGAACGTTATAGACAGATGTTCACTGAATTCTTCCTTCCTGAATTAAGAAGGAAACGTATTCCTACAGCTCACACAGCAAGAAATTCAATGGAAGCAATTCGGGCTGTTTTTCGTGGTCGCATCATTTCTCGGTTTGGTGACATTGATTGGCCTCCTCATTCTCCAGACCTGTCCATGTGCGACTACTTCTTGTGGGGCTTCCTGAAGTCACGTGTTTACCAGCATAAACCACGTACACTTCAAGAACTAAAGGGAGCAATTCGTGAGGAAGTCGAACAAATTGGCAGGCCAATGTTAGAAAGAGTACAATCCAACTTCCGAGAGCGGCTTGTAAAGTGCATTGCTGAAAACGGCCGTCACCTGTCAGATATTGTTTTCAAACATTAATTTTCTAAAATTGTAAAATAATGTGAATATTGTTCTGTAAATAAATGTTTTTTTATGCATAGGTAACGACATATTACTTTTTTGAAAACCGTTCATCCTTTCTGCCGCACCTTGTATAAATACCTGACTGCTATGTCGTAATTAATTGTTCAAAGTGATTATTTAACAAGCAGATCGTAATGGAATCAAACATTGAAGAGTACTACAATGTTATTCAGGAACTATCATGAAAATGGAATACTGCTACTTTATCCATGAATTATTATGTATACAAGAGAGATAAGCATTTGATAACACGCGTGAATAATGCATAGGATTTTGTTTGGAATGGAAATCACATTATAAAATATTTCTGATGTATTTACACGATTTTGGTTTGATCGCTTCATAAAGTACTAATTTGTGTAACAAACCAGCCCGATTTGCAATATGCATGCTTTGCAAACCTCATGACAGGCAAATCAGGGGAAGGCGGTGTGGTCGGGAGGAGGGGGAGGAGGAAGAGAGGAGGAGGTGGATATGCACTTGTTCCACATGCCAGCTCGATAAATGTGGGAAAATAACATATTAGCACAGTCCACCGAATCAGAAAGAGCTCGAATTTAGCGTGGATTTATTTTATCGAAAATCTCAGCGATTCCATTGGCTATAGCCGAATTGCAACCGAGTTCCGTTTGACGGGCTTCAAATATTTTCATAGCGATCCCGTGCTCTGAAATATGGCTGCAGCACTGTTTCTATCCGCAGTCCAATCCAATAAAATACCCGGCGGCATTAAAATGTCTGTATCAAGCGCCACTGTTCGCTAAATTCCTTTCCTGCTCTGCACAGACAAGGAAACCTATTTTTAATTCGCTGGATACAATTTATGTGCAATTCGACGTCAGAAACAATGTTGATTTGATTCCACATCAAATATGTCCTGTCACATCCATTCTATGACAGAAACATTGTCATTAATTCATAATAGCTCATGAATAGGATTGATTTGGTTTTTGTATACAATATAATTCCATACCATAGAAATGTGTAACATGTATAATATAATGTCTTAAGTGTGAAGTGTATAATTCTTATAGTATAACATGAATGTACATCGAATATGTCATGTCACATTCATTTAATGACAGAAACATTGTTATTGATTCAAATGCTTCAATAAAATATAAATGAGATTTTGTAAGCGTAGGTATATGATTTGGTTTTTGTATTATGCTCTAAAAAGGTTTACCTTTTATAATGTTTAAAGTGTAAAATTATATCATAATGCTTGTATTATAACATGTATTTTATTCACAGTATAAAATATTTCGTATCTATTTATTTACTAGCTGGCCCAGCGAACTTCGTACCGCCAAAAATGTAATGCATCTCATGACAAAATTTAGCTGGATGCACACCTGATCAGGCGCGATGCGGCATTTTATTTATATATATACAATTTTCAAACTTCAAAATAAATAATTCACTAAAAATCAATAATTTCTAAACACCGAAGACAGCAGAATTATTCGAAACAAACCAATGTCTTTAGAGCATGTAAGTCTTTAACCTGAGGTCACACTGCTGGATGGTTACACACAGAACGGTCATTTTGCTTTTAGTCGGCGCGTTTAGAATAAAATACATGGACGGTTATGGAGCAGCGCACACTCTTGCCTACCGACGGCTGTTGTATGACGCAATGTCATTATAACAGCTGATTTTTATTTCTGTGTGTGGCCAGCTCACAAATCTTCTCCCATAAGGATTACATGTAAACTTTGAAGGACCGTAGGAAAGAGTCCTGAAGTCGGATTATAAATTTGATAGACCATAAACCTGGTCCTGAATATAACGAACACGACTAAAAAAATCATCAAATTCGGTGAATGTCAAAATTTGAGGCTCAATTTCTATTTATATAGATTTACATCGAAAATAGACACATATCATAATAATGTATGATAACTTGGAAAAGGGTCAATATTCATGTTGATTACAGTACTGTACTAATATGACAATGACGATGGACAGTTTTGATAAAATTATTTTTGGCATTCATAATTCATTTCTACCTTGTATTGTATTAGTATGTTTCGGATGGACACGTCAAGTCGTCAGTCACGGCTTCCTAAAAAGCAGTCATGTCGGAGGCCCTGAAATTGATCAGTTGCGACCTGAAAACTCTGACACCAGAACTGAGCCAGCCAGGTCACTCGATATTATTATTATTAGTATCATTAGCAAATCAATGTATCATATTCTTAAAATATTCATATTTGAAAGAATGTTAATGCACCTTGACGAGTTGCTAATTTCAAATAGAACAGATTTTTGTAATAAGGAGGTCACTTTTTACATTCAATAGTGTGTTTCTTGTTCTCATGTGACTCGGAAAAGTGGATAATGCAGGAAATGTAAAATCTTGTATTTTGGTAAAAACAAAAAATTGCCTATCCCATTACAAAATATCTAGAACAAATTCAACTAAATCCAATATTCAAATGAGAAGTGCTATCAGGTAGATTGTTGAGTGGTAAACTTTATCTATATTATTGGGTAGGGTATTTCAATATTCATTTATCAATTTATTAGAGCAAACAATACAATAGTCGGAAAAGAAAAAATAGGTTATTGCCCAAAACTTCTTCAATTTCCTAATTTTGTCTTAAATTGTCCAAATATTATGTAGGTTATTCCCATTTCAATTATAAACTAAATCATCAATCTGAATATACAAATCAGAAAACAACGAACAATTTTAATTTAGATAGATTGATAATAAACTTTCGTAAAAACATGAAACAGACTTCAAATTCACAAAATAATTCTATGAAAAAACATAAATTTTGAGCTCGAAATATTATTGAGAAATAGCTTACTGGATAGTTATCATGGGTAGTTCTGTCATCAATATGTGATCGTTCAAAATTCTAGCAGAAAAAAAAGAATTATCTTGAGATTTGAGAATGGAGTAAGAGCCTGGCGATGATATCTAAATGTTTTGAAACAATAAACGGCGTGGAAGCTCTCCAGAAAAGATTACTGATGTTTATAGAGATTTGAAAGACTGTTAGGCTAGTTTCTAAGTTGCAAATCACTAAAAGTTTTTCGTCCTGCTGTAGCAGAATTGTTTAAAAGGGTATTTCACTGACGGCAAGAGTAGGGTGGAAATTTATAGCAGTTCCAAGTCTTTTGCAACAAGAAACTTGGTGCATAATTCAGATGTTTTGTCCGGGAAGTCTGCAAAGGCTATTCTGCAACCCCAGCATCACTATCCACATTTATTAACAGGCTTCGGCCTGCATGTCACGAGGATAGAATCCAAATGTTGGATCCTTATCATCTGTCCTCGAAATGAACAACATCCCTAACTTTGTTTTGTGGCTCATTTAAAGGTCAACACCAACCCTAGCTTTTTATAGTATTGTCTTGTCAATGTAACAAAGATTTTTACTTTTATCTTGGTCTTATTGATATTGCGGTTTCATATCCTTAAGCTACTCTCCACTTCAAATTTACTTCTGTCTATTATATATTTTAGAATAATCTCTGCTTCACTTTACGATTTTTACATTCAAATTATACAAATGAAAAATGGAGAGGATGGATGATTTAGTAGGCCTAATATAGATACTGATTACATTGGAAATATAGATGGAAAATTCAATTTCAATCAATAATTTTATTCAAATCAACACAATATACATAAAAAAATCACAATCAAAAATACATTTCTAATAAAATACAAGAACAGGCTTCATGGTGGGGTGTGCTGAAAAGTAAGAAAGGAGAAAAAATACCTAGCCAACTATGGCTTCCCATGTAATAGGCGGGTAGAGGGTATAAAAGTAAGGAATGAAAGGTGAAGAGGAGAAGAAAAGGAAAGTATTGGGGAAGGAGGTAGGAAAAAAGAGAAAAAAAATGTGCAAAAATTATAAGCGAGTCCTCTTTCAACAAATTTATCTAAAAGAATTGGCCTTGCACACAGTAGTTTGAGCAGAAATCTCGAGTTATTTTTGTTCTATTTTCACAAAAAAACAGGACAGAAGAGAACAATAATTAAGGCTGTGCAAACTTTAAGGCTAAAAATAAACTTTCTACTGGTGATATTTTTCATAGTTTTTCGATTTGTATATCATCAAGCTATCAAAATGAAAAAAAATTCTTGGGAAAACATTTTTTTTCTGATCATTACTTTTTAAGATATGAGCGTCTAAAGTTTAAATTTTTGGGACAGAACATTTCAAATTCGGTAGAAGATAAATCCATGAGATTGAGGGGATAGATTCTTCATTTCTTCATGGTATTGTTGATCTAGTAAAACAAAAATTTTCTGAAAATATAAATTTTCTGAGAGTTGTTCAATTTACTAAAAATAACCTTTAGTTGAGTTATTTTTGGTATATTGAATAACTTTCCAAAAATTGATATTTTCAATTTAATTGATATTAATATCAATTTTCAAGAGTTGTTCAATTTACTAAAAATAACATTTAGTTGAGTTATTTTTGGTATATTGAATAACTTTTCAAAAATTGATATTTTCAGAAAATTTTTGTTCTACTAGATCAACAATACCATGAAGAATCCATCCTCTAAATCTCATGGATTTATATCTTACCGAATTTGAAATGTTCTGTCCGAAAAATTCAAACTTCAGGCGCTCATATCTCAAAAATTAATGATCAGAAAAAAATGTTTTCCTGAGAAAACTTTTTCATTTTGATGGCTTGATTATATACAAATTGAAAAACTTTGAAAAATATCACGAGTAGAAAGTTCATTTTTAGCCTTTGCACAGCCTTAAGGATACCTGGCACTATTTCTCCCCCTAATTTAGGTCAAGCAAGATATTTTCCTTATTTCAATTTTATTCGATTCTATCATTCCTGCATTCTGTTAATTCTACATTTATATAGAAAATACTTCAATTCAAGCCTGACAAATTTGTGTCAATATTCTTCTCCAAGCATCATCAAAGATCAATGCTCCCTTTCCCATTCTATTTAAGTTACATTTCGTTTGCTATCATTTATTTCCCAAATCAATTGAGGGTTGAGATTTTTCTGAAAACAGACCTCTTTGAGGGGGAACGACCCCTGACGCTGACGTACTCGACGGTTATAGAGTTCTTTGCCGGTTTCAATTCATTAGTCATTACCCCAAGTCCCTATCTAAAGTGAGTTTCACTTATAACTGTCAGCAATTTCTATATATAGCGTCAATTCTTCCCATTTTACCAATTCTGACAGTGTGAATTTCATTTTGGCAGGGCGAGGGAGCTTGGTAATCAATTACTTTACTCATTAGCCTAATCAATAATGTTCAATATCCGGAGTTTCCATTAGCTGTGAGGTCCCTTCACACCAAACTCACTATTTCCTTCCACCCCTGGTATGGTTTCTTAAGTTCAAGACTTTCCTCAAAGCTCTTTATAAGTAGGCTTTCTGCTCAGTATTACTAAGTATCATTAGTATAATACATATATATATATATATATATATATATATATATATATATATATATATATATATATATATATATAATATGTATAATATATTATATATATTTTATAAATATCCTGCAATTGAGACGCCAAAACTGGTCTACTTCAAAAATGTTACCATGAATTTGGAACATATTATTTTTCTATTAAATGAATGAATTTATTTGCCAAAAAACAAAATACAAAAAAAAAGCTTTGCAGAAAATAAGTTTATTTTATAGTTTGATTCTCAAAGTTTGGAATTTTCCAGCTATTTGTAATTAATTTCATTCAATTTAGAAGTATTTTTTTAATTTAAAAATGATTTTTGTGTGTTTTGAATTTTAAATTGAGTGTGTAATTGAATAATGTTGAAGTGACACATAACCTAGCTACATTTGGACTGTTGTATAAATTAGAATTGGAACCGTTTTGGGAGTGAGCCTATGGTACTTTTCTGTAAGTTGTGTAATTCTGAATGATCAAATAAATAAATAAATAAGTATATGCTACTGAACTTAACTAAAATACATACATAAAAATAAAGGAAATGCTAATTTATTTAATTAGAAATAATAACGAAATTGAAATGAAATTAAAAAATTCTTCATTAGGCGGAGTTAGGACATTCAAGTTCTCTCTACCACTCAACCTCAACAATTATATCCTTATTCATGATATTATAAATAATAATTATTCAATGAAGATCTAATTCATGCTCACTCATATGCATGAGGCAAAAATACCGGCAAAAGGAAGATTGAAATGGATGTGATTGCCTGAAGGAGCATAATTTTGTCTCTTTTCAGAGTGCGGAACACTGGAATTTGTGAATAGTATCATTGTGTAAAGGTGAGATAGGCTACAAATTTTTGGTTATCACGCGGAACTGGAATTGCAAATAAGGCTAAACAGTAATCCCAATCACTTTCAATGAATAATTGACAACTCACAAAATAATAATTACTCTCACAAACCAAGGGAGGAAATTGATCATTCAAGTAATTATTATTATTTGTCGTTTATACTGTGATTAACAGTTCAAAAAACAGGTTATGCGTCGAAAGTAAGTCCCTCAAATAGCTAATAGCTAGAAGGGATTCGAAATATATGTATACTTTTTTATTGGAATTGTATTTTGAAATTGAAAATTAGTGGATCATCTCACCAGATCAATTGTCTTCTTTTGCCTATTTCCATTTTGTAATTAAGAATTAGTGAATTCTTTCCCAGATTCATTTATTCATTTATACAATAAGTACATATCAAGAATTGGACAGGCTAGAGCTACTTTTAATAAAATGAGGAGCGTATTGGGTAGTACTGATCTTAGCCTGCATCTCAAATTAAGAATGCTTAAAGGCTACGTATTTCCAGTTCTATTATATGGAATGGAAGCCTGGACTCTTAAAAAGAACGACACCGACTGGCTAGAAGCATTTGAGATGTGGGCTTATAGAAGAATTCTCAGAAAAAGCTGGACTAGCAGAACAACCAACAAGGAAGTATTAAGAAGAATAGGAAAGGACAGAGAAATCATGATCACCATCAAAATCAGGAAACTGATTTTCCTGGGTCATGTAATGAGAGGAGAGAGATATATACTTTTGCAAAACATCATACAAGGAAAGATACAAGGCAAAAGAAGTATAGGAAGAAGATGGATCTCCTGGTTAAATAACTTGAGACAATGGTACAACAGTAGTTCCATTGATCTGTTCAGTGCGGTTGCCTCAAAAATCAAAATTGCCATGTTGATAGCCAACCTTCTTGAAGGAGACGGCACATAAAGAAGAAGAAGACATATCAAAATGATAGGGAGAGGTAACCTTGTGCTATTCCTCTCCCAAATGTAGATATTATTTGTAAGAAAAGCTGTAACTTACTAATAGTGGGTAGGTTTGTGATTTTGTATTCAAATTTTTCAAATAAGTGCAATATTTCTTAAGTTTTTCATTCATTGTGATACATTCTGTGATTCATTTGATGTATTATGTCAACCTTCAAATCGTTATTCCTGGACCAAAACTCAAGTGACGAATCAGTGTGTGATATCATAATCCCAACCTTTGCACAACATCAACTTTTTATCAACATTTTTGGAGAGAAATAAATGGTTCAGGCTCAGCCTAGTTTTTCCTTCAATGTCATAATTATATTATGATTGTAGTATTTTGTCCAATAAATGAATGAATAAAATAAAAAATAAGATAACACAAAGTCCGAAATAGGTTAAGTCTTGTAGTTCTTCAATTCATAAAATTTTCAGTCCTCAAGTATTAGATTAGTTGTCTTCATTCGCTTAATCTCAAGATAGAATTGCTGTGGGGATATCAGGCTCCCTCCTTTGATTAATAATACCCCCTCCTTACAGTCAACCCACAACGTATGTATATGTATGTATGTATGTGTGTGTTGGTGAGTATGTGTGTGCTATCATTATTATTTGTTTAGTAGATTATTAGAGCATAAGGTTGGCACGAGTTAAACAATCCTTTCATCATGGCTGTGATATGATTTTTCTTTTGTAATGACAGATCGCCCAAGGTGGAGTGAGTCGGGCCGAAACCAAAATGGCTTTTACAATCAAGACCACCATCAAGGGCGGTTTGTTCTTTTGGCTGGATCGGTATTGATGTCTGGCAATTACGAGAGTGTGCCCAGAAGGTTATATTACCTCGGTCCCGCAGCCACAATGCTATTATTGAGCCGAGACAATGGCCTTATTCAAAGTCCCCCAGCAAGTGCTCAGCCTTTGATTCGCATCTCACAGCCTCTTTGTGCCCCTGCACACTTGAACGTTACGCAGTTTAAGTCACGCAACAATACTTGACTGAAACCCTTTTCATATTCGGTTATACTCATTCACTCTCGCACCATCGAGTGGCCAAGCTCCACGATTCAAGTAGAATTCATGAGGGAGGTGGGAATGAAACTCCACTATTCAAGTAGATTTTGAGAGGAAGGTGGGAAGATAAAGGTTTATTCAAAGGATGATGCCTAAGACCCTAGTCTGAACAATTAAAAATTCAGAACCGCTAAAAAACTGGCGCAGTATTAACCGTACAGCGTATATTAAGGGATAATTATTATTTAGTAAGGTGATAACTACTTGAATAATATTGTTTAGTCTGTTTATGTATAAGGGTACGAACAGAACAGTCAGTTCGAGATGAAGATTTCAGCCCGCTAACGTTACTTTATATCAGATATGACAATGTGAAATGATACACAGAGTAAGTCAACAGTACAAACCACATTTATGGGAACCCTTCAATAAGTTGGAGACTGTTGTAGATATAATACAGTAACTTTCAGGATAAGTTATTGGTCAAATACTCTACCTTTTGACGTACGAATGAATTCAAACCCCTTATCTCAATGAACTTTTATCAATTATTTCTTTAAAAACTGAAACTCCAATCAGCCGCCATTTTAGATAAAAGTATATTAGATCATTTTTATTGAAGCCATCTTTCTTGTTTTAGAAAGGCCTTGAAAATGATGTACCATACAATAGGTGTTTACATTTAAAATATTCGAGTTAGAACCCCTAAGTCACCCCCTGATGAGGGGGTTGAAATTCAGTTGTAAGTCAAAAGGTAGAGTATTTGACCAGTAATTTATCCTGAAAGTTACAGTATTATATCTACAACAGTCTCCAATTTATTGAAGGGTTCCCATACTCTGTAGAGTCATTACTGAATCCATATAAAAAACTTCAAATGTTTTTATCATTGCACAACTGCTCAGAGACATCGATCTTTACCGCGACTTACTCGTTCTATTCGCACTTCAACAAGGAAAATTAAAAACTTTAAGGGAAACTTTAAAACTTTCGCACTTTTAGGGAAAACTAAAGAAATACAAATGTTATATTGAAAATCCATGCATACTTCAAATAATAATGCTACAATTATTGATAATAGTGGAAATAGTCAGAAAACCTGAAGATTTCAAAAGAGAAACAACTGAATTTAGTACTGAAAAATAGACTTACTGTTAGGATCGTGGATCCATCGCTTCTTCTCGGGCATTTTGTTGTTGCTGGTTCTCGTTTCATCCTAGAAGAAGAAAAGAAAATGCAATTAAATTTGTATACTGAAGTATTCTGAAACTTGTATGTTATATTTATCCTTGTGCAAGTGATATGATTTGCTGAAAGGAAGGTGAGATCTCAGGAAATAGATTGATGAAAAGGGATTCAAGTATTCTTCTTACATCAAGTATCTTTATATCTCTAGTCAATCGCACGGAAGCACTGTAAAAAACTAATCATGAATCAATCTTTTATGAAAAACTTTTGTTCGAGGGGAATTCTCAAGGAAAACCTTATTCTTTCAACACAAAATCTTTTAATACAGTTTTTTGCTGGCCATTGATATACTTTCCTTTGAGAAAGAATTCAATAGGGCACACTTCACCCTCCTTATCTCCAGTCGAGATCAAAATTGGAATCTGCTCGAAGGAATATTTTAATTAAGTTAGCTGGAATATTTCAGCTCGCTTAGGAATCAATCTGCTACACACAATTGCGAGCTGCAATAGAAAGATGGTCGGTCGGTGTGCTCTATCTCTGAGAAGGAAAGGGGCTTTTTACTGGTTGCGACTGATAAGAACGTAGACGACTGTGCCGTCACTTCAATTTACGATGAAGAGTTCGAGAGAAAAGAAGCAAAGCAAAGATTCAATAGAACGCTGTCAGTTCACAGCGCTCCTTCGATAACGATTCGCCGGAAACCTCTGACATTTCGAGAGTCATCAGCACAAGAGGTCTGAAAAATCGAGGAGAAAATTCCTCGCAGCGTGTTGACTCAAAGAAAATACCTCATTTAATATTAATACTAAATTACTAAATTACTAATTAAAATTATCTACTGTATATCATCATCATCTGTGAAGCCCGCAAATTACTGTATTTTTCAATCATTTGACATTTCATAAATTTTTACTTCCCTTGCCCTATTACCATAGGTAAGGAAAGTATTGCTTTCCGAAAAAAATTAAGGTACCCCAATTTCTAAATTTCTATACGTTTCAAGGTCCCCTGAGTCCAAAAAAGTGGTTTTTGGGTATTGGTCTGTATGTATGTGTGTGTGTGTGGTGTGTGTGTGTGTGTGTGTGTGTGTGTGTGTGTGTGTGTGTGTGTGTGTGTGTGTGTGTGTGTGTGTGTGTGTATGAGTGTATGTGCGTCTGTGTACACGATATCTCATCTCCCAATTAACGGAATGACTTGAAATTTGGAACTTAAGGTCCTTACGATATAAGTATCCGACACGAACAATTTCGATCTGATGCAATTCAAAATGGCGACTAAAATGGCGAAAATGTTGTCAAAAACAGGGTTTTTCGTGATTTTCTCGGAAACGGCTCCAACGATTTTGGTCAAATTCATACCTGAAATAGTCATCGATAAGCTCTATCAACTGCCACAAGTCCCATATCTGTAAAAATTTCAGGAGCTCCGCCCCATCAATGCAGATAGATTCCCAATTATCAGGCTTCAGATACAATTGAAACAAAGAAAATCAAGTGGAGTAGATTGAGCATGAAAATCTCTACAATTAATGTTCAGTAACATTTTCACCTAAAATTGAAAATAAGCTTTAAACTCAAGAAAATGTGATTATTCAATTGCAAATTAATGTTGATTCTATTAATTCATTCACTATGAAGAGATAGCAGACCTCATGTGTGTCTCCAGCGTTATTGCCCTGTCACCAGCTGGCTCAAATATTTGAATAGTAGACTTGTGATGCGCGGGAACACTAGCGTCAGGTGATCAATTTTCATAACAGCAAGGAAAGTTGTGTGAGTGCGCCACACCAGATTTTTTTGTTATTCAACAGTAAAGCCCGCACACACCACACACACACACACACACACACACACACACACACACACACACATCGATTTTTGTTCGAACGATATTTTGCCGTCCTTATTTCATTTCATTTATTTATCGTCACATTACATCAATTTTTTAACACTCACTTATGAATTCTATCAGATTCAAATGAACTTGACAAACATCATATGTTTTAAATCATCTGTTTCATCTAATAGAATTTATAAGTATGGCAAAATATCGTACGAACAAAAATCGATGTGTGTGTGCGGGACTCAACAGTTATAACTACGTCTACGAAAACGCATATATTCAGTAGCTTCTTTTTCTAAATCATGAATGCATGATACATTTATTGATTCAATGATACACAATTTGATGAACAAGATTTGGTCTGATGTAAGCAGACGCGGCACCCAAAATTACTTATCGACCTCACGTCAAGTAATATCATTCCTGAGAGTTTAAGCGATGTTAAATTTTGAACATTTTTGAAAAAATCTATAATTCATGAATTTCATGAAAAATGCAAATCTCCCTGATTTGGTTACTGTAACATGAATACTACGCGTCCAAACTGACTAGAATTTTAGTTACTATCAGAATAAGACGCGGAATGATCCGCTTCAATATGCTTACAAAAAGGTGTAATGTACACATGTTTTGTAGGTGATAGTAAAGTACAATTATTTTTATAAAACTGAATCGAGTTGAGTACTTCCAGTTAATAACTATTTAAAAATATACTGCAGTTTTGGGATCATTTTATATATTTAATAGTATTTTTCTTGTATTATTTTTAGATGTTATAATATTAGATTATTATAATTGTGTATGTTTTTTGAGAAATAAATTTGAATTTTGATTTGAATTTGATAACGATGGGTGCTACCAGAGAGAAGATATAACTTATAAAAATAAAATATAAAAATCTAAGTACCCTTTTTTTAAGGATTGTTTATTTACAAAAAAGGGTACCGAGTATTTCATTAGTTATTTCTATTCAAGAGTAGCCCTAACGAAAAAAGATTGATTGATTGATTGATTGAGTACTTCATTTATGTAGATTACAATATATACTGGCTTATACACTTATATAAAATAGCTTACAATACAGTAAAATTATAGATGAATTTACATAATATAGACTAAGAAAATAATTATTGAACTGTATATGATATGAAAAAGCAATTTGTAATATAATAACTATAGATAATTATATTGTTATGCATCTACATAAATTGGCGGAGCTTTGGACATATCAATGTACATTCTTCGGAAAGAATATTAAAAATATCCTTCCCACTAACTCTCTACCAAAATAAGAACAAGAATAAGATATACTCTCTACTATAAAAACAAGATAAGATATAACTTATCTCTATACTCATTTTATACTAATTCATCTCTGGTAGATGAATGTAGTTTATCTCTGGTGCTACGAAGGTCCATATACAGTACCATCTACATTCGAAGCTAAAGCAATTCTGCATGTAGATATGGTTGTATTTATAATGAGTCAACTTCCAGGATTAAACCAAAAACTGACCAATTTCCGAGGTGGTGCATATGGCACATAGCCTACTGCATTAAGAAACTCAAATTCTGCATCCGTTTTATCAAAACATGATCTGCGTGGGTTAATACAACGTGATTCAAAAAGAATACCACAACTTTGAACATCTGTATTTAATCAAGGAAACATAATAGAAACTTGAGTTATAAATCAAAATGAAGAGTATTGAAATAAGTTTTTCCCTACTAGAAAACAAATTCACAAATGTTCAATGTGATTTAACAGTTTTAGTACATTTTTTTATGGAGGCAATGGATCGGCCGCCAAGCAGCTCCAGACAGAGCACTTCATCACTGGCCCCCTAGAAGCCCTGACCTCACCCCCAGCGATTTTTTCCTATGAGGGTACGTTAAAGATAAGGTGTATCGACCGCCTCTACTAGCTAACATTGATGAGCTCAAACAAGAAATAACAGCAGCTATACAAACTGTTACGCCCGATAATGCTACTGAGGGTGTGCAACCAATACCTCCGTAAACAAAGCCGTAGTGCATTCGTATGACGTCAGCACAGGTAGGGGTCCTACACCAATAAAAATTCGTTGATTTCAGCTGATCTATATCAGCTAGTGTTCTTATTGGTCTAGGAGCCCCACCTGTGCTGACGTCACACTAACGCGCTACGGCTTTGTTTATGGAGGTAGTGGTGCAACGAGTTCGAGTATGTTATTGATATCACTCGAGTGTCTGGAGGGGGTCACATTGAACATTTGTAAACTTATTCTAAAACTCTTCATTTTGATTTATAGATTCATAACCCAAGTTTATATTATGTTTCCTTGATTAAATACAGATTTTCAGAGTTGTGGTATTCTTTTTGAATCACGGTGTATATTATTTTATTTCGAGTGTCATTCATATGTGCGATATCTCAAATGTGCGAGTATTCAAACTTTTCGTTGTGTTTATTAGGTATCTAGAATTAATAATAATAATAATAATAATAATAATTTTATTTCTCAATAAGCATTCATTACAAACACAACATTACTACAAGAAATAATTATTCTATTGAGAAGACACTCCCGAGAAAAATTCTATTTTGGGAGTTGCCATCAAAGTCCATTTGTATAATTTATTTGATGCAATCAATTAAAAATAAATTAACTTAAACCATGAAATGTAAATATTCTAACAAAAGAGCTTACAGTCGGAATTTTTACAAAAGTTATTAATATTTGAATAAAAAATGAAAGTGAATGATGGAGACAGTGCTACCTTATGTCTAGTAGAATATTGTAGTGTAAAACTGAACGTTTTTTTTTCAAGAGAATATGAAGAATGAGGTTATGACAATGAACATTAATCTATGTTGAAAATGAAAAGAGAGAGATGAATGATGAAAAGCGGCTCTGCCAGTTATTGTCAAAAACAAAAGCAAGCGTGAGAAAGAAAGAAAAGAAAATAGCTCGTTCCGTACCTTTCAAGCTTTTATTATTTAATTATAATTCTGTTTGTGTGAATTTAACTATTTAATTATCAGAACATTTCAAATAATATCAACAATTTTCATTTAAAAGCCAAAACCTATCCTCCCTAACTCTTCCATTCACCTAATTGAGCAGTGCCTACTGTTCCATAACCTGCCTGTACATAACCTACTGGTTATGATCGTACACTGGACAATTTGAATTCTCGCAGATTTGAGGCACTCTCTCTTGTAATTCTGCAAATCAATATTCCAATAAGTGGTGTGGACCTCAATTAATAATTGATTGAGCGAGGCTTGCAGAGCAGTAGATGTCTCTGGCATTGATAACTGGAAAGCGGTTTAGACATTGTTTGCCGTCATTAGCGGTCCAATCAGAGGTCGGTTGCTTGCTATTCAGTGTTCGACTGGTGCGGTCAAAGCGCTGCGGTCGATACGAACCTATCGATTGGTCGATATATCGTCGGTGGTAAACGTCGGAAAACGACCGGAAACAGTGGAAACAATTCGATTAACCAGTTCGATCACAGACGTTTCAGCTCGTAAAACCCTTTTTCTATCTTTGAGTTACCGTGCTACAGCTTTTGACCATGTGCGCGTGCGGGTGATTAAATCCTTGCTGCATATACAGTTCCGTTGCGGGGTTATTGCTGGCCTTGATCGGCTTTTGCCAATAACGCACCACTGGACAACAGCCTGCTTGTTCAACTCATTCGTGTACGCTTTCCTGGATTTCATTCCCTTTGCTCCACACATCCACATCCGGGGTTCTGACATGAAAGCATGAGAGATTCGACCCCCCAGCAAATAGTTCTGTAAAGCTGATACAAAAGTAGTTCTGTAAGGCTGACATGAAAGCATGAGAGATTCGACCACCCAGCAAATAGTTCTTTAAGGCTGATAGAAAAGCATGAGAGATTCGACCCCCTAGCAAATAGTTCTGTAAGGCTGATACAAAAGTAGTTCAGTAAGGTTGAAATAGTTCTGCAAGGCTGACACAAAAGCTCAAGAGATTCGACACCTTAGGAAATATTTTGGAATTCGAAATAGATGTTGGTATTGGAAATAGACCCATTCATGGAAATTGTAAAACTAACATTCTAATGAAAAATTTGATCAATGAAATTGTAGAACTGACAACCTGTTCAAAATGAATTTGATAGTAAAATTGTAGAACTGATAATCTGTTGAAAATATATTTGATCAATTGAATTGTAGAACTGACATTGTAAAGACGTCTACTATTGAAAGTCAATCGAGATACTGCGAATCTCTGAAATCTACAAATAGAGATGAATGAGATATTGCATTTGTTCAAATGCTAATAAATGATATAATTAACTTTTGAAACTGTGTATAACTTTGAAATTACCAAGTATTGTTGTCATGTATTTTGATGTTATTCGGATCAGATCTCTGACGAGTTCACAAACGATAATTGCCTGACGCAGAGATTGGTGATGCGTGTTATGTCTAAACTCCAGGCTTTTACAAGTTCTGGTTGAGATTGACAATTCAATTCAATTCAAAAGTTCTTTATTCCTCATAAAAACAAAACAATATGATTTACAATCTGCAGTCAGTTCTACATACTCTTACAAGAACTCATATATAAGAATAATATTTTCGTACAATAAAAAACACAAAAAATAATTAAAATTAAATCAAATAGAAAGTGGTCCTCAAAAAATCTTCATCCTAGTATTTTAATCATGATTGAGATTCATAACTTATCAGGGAAGAGTCGTGAACCGACAGTGCTTTAATTCAGGAATGATCTTCACATGGACCTGAGGTCTGTGTGTGAACACTAGTTATTCGGCTTGCCAATACGTTTGGAAGATTCCGAGGAATGATTCAGATTTTTGTAAACATTCACGTTAATAAGGATTGACTTTTTTAAATAGATAATATAGTAAATTGATAATATAATACTTCTTCTTCTTCTTCTGGTTCCTTCTCCTATCGGAGGTTGGAAATCATCACGACAATTTTCACTTTATTGATTGCAGCCTTGAATAGTTCCCTTGAGTTGCAGCCATACCATTCTCTTAGATTACGCAGCCAGGATATCCTTCTTCTTCCCACACTCCTCTTTCCCATGATCCTTCCTTGCAATATAAGTCTCAACAGCTCATACTTTTCACCCCTCATCACATGGCCCAAATATTGCAATTTTCTTCTCATTATAGTCGCAACAACTTCACATTCCTTTGCCATCATTAACATTACATCCCTATTTGTCACTTTTCTTGTCCATGGTATTCTCCACATCCTTCTATAGCACCACATATTATACTAGATATTACAAAAGCAATAGTTACAATAATTTGATGGTGATTGTGTTTAATAGCACTATGTCATAGGGTATTGGTACCTTATCACAAAATATCAGTATATATATAACATATTTTATTTCATGGAAACCAATTGAATCCTCCATCAAGAACCTTATAGTTATATTTATTAAACGAGCGCTAGCGAGTTCCTACTCTTGGAACAATGCCAAAATCGTTGTCTATCTGTTTGTATATTCTATGCAATAACTACCGACGATCTTTGAACAATCAGCTTTACATTTTATTTATTTACATTACAATATGAGGGCACCAGGAAGAAATACTTCCCATAATAGCCCTCTTGACACTAAAGAAATTACAATTCTAATATATTAATAGTATAATATAATATAGTATGAGTCTAATCTAATATAGAAAATTCACTAAATTAAAGACACATCTTCTTCGAATCTTTTTACTGAGCAATTATTTCGTTCAACAATAAAATTCACAGACTCTTTCCTTCTCACTTTCGAATACTGGATACAATGACTAAAATCGAATAATATTCAATGATTATTTGATCGAAAATTGATTCTAGCCTACATACATTCATCTATTCACTTCTATTCATTATATTACATCATATCCTTCAGACAAAAAAGGATAGGCTAAGTACGGTATAAACAAATATAACTATGTACGGTGTATGCTATAGATAATCTCAATAATCACGAGAGGAAAAATCATATAGTAGAAGTCATATGATGACTTTATATATGGGAGAGAAATAGCACAAGGTTACCTTATCTCTTCTCTCCCTATCATTTTTGATTATGTACTTTTTTTATGAATCAATAAAGAATAAAAAAAATGAATAATGGAATATTATAAATTGATTTCAACCAAAAGATTTCAATAGAACAGCTGATAGAAATATCAGCGGTATATTTGAAAATTCTTAAACGAGATTTTCTCAGTCAAGAAAATAATTGATTAGGGAAAATGATACTTATACGAGTAGTCTAACTGATGACTATCAATAGGGAGTTCCGACTAAGAAACTGTATGAGGTTTACAAATGCAACCCAGTGCTTGGTGCCACCTGCTTGCAGAATTGAGAACTACACCAGTAGGCGTTCCAATCCACCAATCAGGAAAGAGTATGAGGAGCTGAGAGGCGTGGCTAGCTGCCATTGGTCCATTATTCTTACTCCATGACTTTGACAATGCCTATCATTCCTACTACTCTCCACTGACTCAGTCACTCACTCGCTCACTCACTCACTCTCTCTCTATCACTCTCTCACACTCTCTCACTCTCTCTCTTCTCTCTCTTCCTCTGTCTTTTCCCGATCGAGTGTTGATGGGAAGGATATTATTAAACTTTATACCTTTCCAATCGACAATAATTATTTGTTGAAACACCGCCGATTTGTATAGTTAGATCGCATTATTATATTATCGTTATTCAAATTGCATTCAATATTTATTCTCATTGATGAATTTCTAACACTTTGTAAAACTTGTTAAATGAATAGCAACACTATTGTCATTTAATTAAATTCGTTTAAAAGCCAGTATAATTATATTGTAACATACATGAAGAAAGAACTCAATCTCTCTTCAAGTAGAGTGTTGATGGGAGGAGATATGCCTGAATATCATTTCCCAAGAACTGATCCATTTCCAATTTTAAGTAACCTGAGAAGCTCTATTGGTCATATAGGAATATACGTGTTATTGTGTGAGCACAGAAGACTCGCTAGTTATAACCTTTGAATGATTGATTGATTGATTGAGTACTTTATTTATGTAGATTACAATATATACTGGCTTATACACTTATATACAATAGCTTACAATACAGCAAAATTATAGATGAATTTACATAATATAGACTAAGAAAATAATTATTGAAAAAGTATATGATATGAAAAAGCAAATGAGGGATACACAATGACTGAAATCTAATAATATTCAATGATTATTTTTGATCGAAAATTGATTCTAGCCTACATACATTCATCTATTCATTTGGTCCATTTATCCCATTATATTAAGCGAGCAATTTCTGTATATATCTGGTTATTTATGTTCAACGGATCTCGAAAACGGCTCTAACGATTTTCACGAAATTTGGAACATAGTAGGTTTATGATATAAAAATTCGATTGCACTAGGTCTCACCCTTGGGAAAACTCGCTGAACGACATTAAAAGGATAATTCATCCTTGGCTGAAACAGCTGAGACTTTCGTCGTCTGTGGATGGTAAAAAGTGAGCGAGTGATTCTGTGGAAAATCAAAATATCGCATCCCCGAAATTCATAAGCTGACTTATAGCCAGCTGTAAAATATAAACATGACCATTTTAGAGAATTGTGTTCTGTTTATCAATGAATAAAAATATCAAACTAAGCTCGGTGCCCCGATATTTATAATTACGCTAGCTGATCATTTCAAGAATTCATCCATTTAATTCAATCATTTTTTGTACATAACACTATAATCATAATACAATATGACATTGGAGGAAAAAGTAGGCTGAGCCTGTACTATTTCTCTCCATAAATTTCGATAAAATGTTAATGTTGTTCAAAAATTAAGGTTAAAGATTTGAAAATTTTGGACGTCGATGTTTTAAAGGTTGTGATACTCTAAATGAAATCACAGAATGTATTACAATAAATTAAAAATCTGGTGTGGCGCACTCACACAACTTTCCTTGCCGTTATGAAAATTGATCACCTGATGCTAGTGTTCCCGCGCATCTCAAGTCTACTATTCAAAGATATGAGCCAGCTGGGTGACAGGGCAATAACGCTGGAGACACACATGAGGTCTGCTATCTCTTCATAGTGAATGATTTAATATAATCAACAATAATTTGCAATTGAATAATCACATTTTCTCGAATTTAAAGCTTATTTTCAATTTTAGGTGGAAATATTACTGAACATCAATTGTAGAGATTTTCATGCTCAATCTACTCCACTTGATTTTTTTTGTTTCAATTGTATCTGAAGCCTGATAATTGGGAATCTATCTGCATTGATGGGGCGGAGCTCCTGAAATTTTTACAGATATGGGACTTTTGGCAGTTGATAGAGCTTATCGATGACTATTTTAGGTATGGATTTGATCAAAATCGTTGGAGCCGTTTCTGAGAAAATCACGAAAAACCCTGTTTTTGACAACATTTTCGTCATTTTAGCCGCCATCTTGAATTGCATTTGATCGAAATTGTTCGTGTCGGATCCTTATAGTGAAAGGACCTTAAGTTCCAAATTTCAAGTCATTCCGTTAATTGGGAGATGAGATATCGTGTACACAGACGCACATACACTCATACACACACTCATACACACACACACACACACCCACACACACACACATACAGACCAATACCCAAAAACCAGTTTTTTGGACTCAGGGGACCTTGAAACGTATGGAAATTTAGAAATTGGGGTACCTTAATTTTTTTCGGAAAGCAATACTTTCCTTACCTATGGTAATAGGGCAAGGAAAGTAAAAATTTAAGAAATATTGCACTTATTTGAAAAATTTGAATACAAAATCAAAAACCTAATTGAAGTACATGTCTCTCTGTGAGATTCCTATTATGAGACATTAACTTATTCATAGCAATGTAATTGAAGGCATAACGTTGCGTATACAAGATAAGCCAGAATCTTGGCTCGACATCACTCTTGAGAAACTCTGTGTAATTGGAACAGAGTGAGCTTTGTGAAGAGAAACATGAATTTGGTAAGTTAGCAGAAGATACTTGAAAGGGACCGGAATTAATTTTCATAATTCATATTACACAGTGTACTTGTGCGGCATCGCATTACCGCAGACGACGGCTCTAGTCTGCCGGCTTCCTCATTTCACCAATTTATGACTTTCTATTATCATCTCCTTTCTCGTTCTCCCAAATGTATTCCATACGAAATGAAACTGGGACGTGTAGTGCTACTCTAGGGTCTGGGAATTCGGAAAAACGTAGGTAGTTTTCCAGTCTCCAGTCACTATTGTTGAATTCTGAACCGGAATTCGTATCCTTACGCAGCTTCCACGTCTTTTCAACGTATATTTTCAAAGCTTCTCTCTATTTTTCCTATCCATGTATGTTGAGAGATACTTTTATGAGCTTTTAAACCAGTTTAGTTCTCGAAAAATGTTGATAAATAATGTACTTTCATGTGGAACGATCGAAATAATAGAACCTGAACAGCTGATTTTACAATTCATTAGGCAAAATCATGTTTTAGTGTCACTTGGATATCACAAAAGCTAGATAACTAATCGGTTATTACATTACATTAGAGTATGCTGTAATGAGAATCATATCTTTATTTGTTATTCAAACAGCTGTTCACCGGCTTGATTTCATGCATGGAGCACAGCAGCTGAGATTGACTATGACAAAAAAAAAATTATGGGACCGGTTCCCAAGCTTAGGATTTAGCTAAGTTCTAGACTTTGAACAGCTGGAGTCAGAAAATTGGCTACCCGAAACGGGGCGCAGTCGCAGTTTTTATGATAATCTTTATTTTCTCATTTCTATATTTGGAAACGTTTTTCCTTGACAAAATTGAAGATTCCTAAAAAATTCAAAATAGCTAAAACTTTACACTATTTTCTTCAATGTTATAGTTTTTCAAAATTCAATTCAAAGGTGACTATGACAACGACTGCGACTGCGCCCCGTTTCGGAAAGCCAATTTTCTGACTCCAACTGTTTAAAGTCTAGAACTTAGCTAAATCCCGAGCTCGGGAGCCGGTCTCATAAGTTTTTTGTCATAGTCAATCTCAGCTGTTTTCCATGCATGAAATCAAGCCGGTAAACAGCTGTTTGAAGAACAAATAAAGATATGATTCTCATTACAGCATACTCTAATGCTTAGACCATTATTTTATAGAGTAGACACGCTGGGAAGCCTAGCCTCTGAAGCCAACATCTAACTGCCAAATCCGCCCACCTTGACGTCACAACCAAGCTAACAACAATGTAAGTTAAACACCACAAACACCTACACAACAAACTTTTGTGACATCAAGGTGGGCGGATTTGGCAGTTAGATGTTGGCTTCATCGACTTTCAGTATGAATATACAATGGGCCGTTTCTAATCTATAACTAGTCTAAGCTCTAATGTAATGAAACCATGTTTTCTTTACAGTCGAGTATGCCCCCTAGCTCCGAAATAGGAACAGCAAAACTGCTACAAAAAACCAACTTCAGCGCTCCAGGTGGAAGTTTTGTCAACCACCACAAAATTCCTGATTCGGAATTCGTAAACTAGGTTATGTTTATAGAATGCATATAGTAACTCCAACACAAGCAGGAAATGTTTTCTATTTCTCAATTATTCTTCTCTAGATTATTATGACAAAAAATAGTGTACGTTACTTGGACGTGAATGTCTTTTGCAGTGCTCTAATGAAATTCTAGTCTCGGCTACCGCCTCGACTGGAAAGATTATTCTCGCCTGCAAAAGGCCCCTTCCCGTCCATGTGACGTAAGATGCTATTGCGAATATGCCTGTTGTATCATCCCGCATTGTTTTCATATTTTATGTACAGCATGGATATGTATTACTCGACTCTACTTCCTCCTCACTATATGATTGATTCTTGTTTAGAATCTCTTGGAATCATCCCCCTCCATCATCCCAATCTTTAGATCATCCCCCTGCAATTATATAATCCACGTGAGAGGATTCTATAGTAGGATTCATTTTCAACTGTCAGCATTCTCAATGAATAGCAGCAATGCCTCCTATTCAAACAACGCTGACAGTGGAAACACACATACTCAAAATTAATGACTAGCTGATGAGAAACTAGTAGCAGTCTTTACTTTCTCAGTACTACAGGGTGCGGCAGCAAAACTTCCTTTTTCAAAGTGAACGCCATTCAGTCAGCTGATGTTGTAGTAGAGCAAATTAAGTCTCGTTAGAGAGGTCACACCATATTGGGCCATATGAATAAAGTTGAGCATTTGTTTATACAGTACTTCTAAAATATGGAGCATTTGCTTCATTTTCTATGGATAAACGTGAGCAAAACCTTTTGCTCATGCTCATCAAAAAAATAGTTTAAGTAAAAGCTTTTGCTCAAAATTTTATGAATAAACTAGGGCATTTGCTCAACTTTTGAAGCAAAAGCTTCAAAAAAGGTGAGGCTAGTCTAGAGCAGCTTATCGCCTTTTGCTCATAGTAAAATGGCTCAACTAATTCGTATGAGGGAAGAGGAAACTATACCAGATACGATCACAACCAATAGTTGAGAACTATAAAACTTTTTTTAGATTCAACCATGATATATATCACCATTATCCTTACAAAAGAATAAATACAAAAGATAGCTTACCTGTTATAAAAATAGCAATCACAAAATAGGAAATAGGCATTTAAGAAGATGAGAGTGTGGACGATTATAAGAAGGCTATTGATATTATAAGAATATGCTGAAGATTATTATAGATATAACATTTTTTCACGCTATTATTTCAAAATTATAAACTCAACTAACCTAAAACTCTATTCATAAAATAAAAACAGAGCAGACGACGCCAACACAAGCGGTGCACAATACTTGCATATTTAGCGCTTCCGTGAGCTATAAAAGCAAAGTAAGGCTACAAAAGCGAATCAGCTGATGAAAAATCTTTTAAATACGTGAGAATTTGTTCCAGAGTTCAGGAGCATAAGGTAAGAGTTCAAGGTAAAGCTTATTCATATAAAAATGAGCAAATGCTTTTGCTTCTACCTTTTGCTCATGAGCAAAACCTTATGCTCCATGCTCTTGCTCATGAGCATTTGCTCTGGTTTTACTCATATGGGCCAAAGTTCTATTCCCGACATGTTCATTCGCCATTATGCATTGCAACAATGAGAAGCGTGCATTTGTCATTGAGACTTATTTTTTGAGCGGATATTCTGTGATCACAAACCAGCGCGCATTTCGAATCGCTTTAATTTAGCCCCCCTTTGGCTACCGGCCCGGACCGAAAGTCACATGTTAAGTGGGCCACTACGTTCAGACAAACTGCAAGTGCGACAAGACGAAGAACTGAAGTCCCTCAGCCTATTAGGTCCCCTGAGAACATTGAGGCAGTGAGAGTTTCAAAGTTGCGATCACCACAGCGTTCTGCGCGCAAACATGCGTCTGCTCTTAGACTTTCCGATCGTTCTGTGAGACGAATTCTTCATGATAATCTTTATTCCCATCCATACAAAATTGCAATTGTGTAGGAACTTTCTCAACGTGACTTCAATTGAGGGAACACTTTCCAGGACGCCTCATCTCGAATAGGAGCAATTTGGAGTGCCCAGCACGATCTCCCGATTTGAGCCCTTGTGATTTTTTTTTGAAATCCCTTGTTTATGTGAACAGTCCAAGGAACCTACAAGATTCGAGGACCAATCAATATCAGTGGATAAATCGCTAACATAATGCATGCAATGCTGGCAGGAGTCATGACAAACGCAGAAATCGGTTTACTCAGTGTATGAAGAATGGGGGACGTCACCTACCTGATTTGATATTCGAAACTAATTGAAAGAAAACTTTATACATGTGTCTACATTACAAAAAACAAATACAAACTTTCTGATTTTTTACAAAGTGTTTTTTCACTTAAGAAAAAGGAAGTATCGCTGCCGCACCCTGTATCATTCGACTTGAACTTCACTGCCCTATACGAAATGTAATTAATACATTCAGGTAGTTAATGTAGATGACCTGGGAATCATTTCGTATCTAACTATGTTAGATAATTATTATTTTCAAATTCAAACAGATTCGATTTGCCAAGAGAAATTGACAAACACGACAGAAATGTCTAGTATAGATAATTTTAATACAGAAATAAATTTAGACAAATACTTAAAAGTTCATACGACTGAAAACATGGATATTTAAAACTTCAAACAAACAAACTCAAGAACTTCTAACAAATTAATTCTCCAAATAATATTCTATTCTATTTATGACGATTCTTCATAATAGACGACAGAGAATAATAAACTACATAGCAGATCTTGAAACGAATTCCAGATCACCATTCTGAACAACAATTTCACAGAGCGGAGAGACTATATGCACTTATAGTACAGCGAAAAGCCATTACTCATCCTTGAGTACGTTCTAATTGCAATAATACTGTAGTGGGTGGAGTGCATAACTCCTCCCCTCACCATCCAGTGGCCTATTTTCCATCATCTGGCACTTTCCCATTTTCCGTCCCGCGTCGTAATAATGTAAGACCTCCCAAGGATGTATTCCACCATTTTCATCCAACTCTTTTTCGATATATTATTCCTCTCCTTACCTAACCATATCCCTTCTATTTTTTCTTCCTCCAACCAAGGATCCAACTCTTCATAACTATTCCTCTCCTTATCTAACTGCAAGTAAATCTTCACCTTTCTCTCTTCTTTCATCCTCCAACCAAGGATCCAACTCTTTATAAATTTATTCCTCTCCTTATTTTACTACTATTAGACTATATCTCTTTCTGTCTCTTTTCTTTCTTCCTCCAACCAATGATCCAACTCTTCATAACTCTATTCCTCTCCTTATCTAACTACAAGTATAGCTCTTCCTTTTTCTCTTCTTTCTTCATCCAACCAAAGATGCAACTCTTTATAACTCTATTCCTCTCCTTATCTAACCACAAGTATATATTTTCCTTTCTCTCCTCTTTTTTCCTCCAACTAATGATCAAATTCTTTTTTTATCTCTATTCCTCTTCTTATCCAACTACGAGTATATCTCTTCCTTACTCTCTTCTTTCTTCCTCTAACCCAAGTTGGATCCAACTATTTGTAACTCTATTCCTATCCTTATCTAACTGCAAGTATACCTCCACCTTTCTTTCTTCTTTCATCCTCCAACCAAATATCCAAATCTTTATGACTCTATTTCTCTCCTTATCTTACTACCACTAACCTATATCTCTTTCTGTTTTTTTTCTCTCTTCTTCACACCAATGATCCAACTCTTTTTAACTCTATTCCTATCCTTATCTAACTGCAATTATACCTCCACCTTTCTCTCTTCTTTCATCCTCCAAACAAGGATCCAACTCTTCATAACTCTATTCCTCTCCTTATCTAACTACAAGCACATCTCTTCCTTTCTCTCTTCTCTCTCCTCCAACCAATGATCCAATTCTCTTTTCAGTTCTATTCCTCTCCTTATCTAACTACGAGCATATCATCCCTTCTCTCTTCTTTCTTCATCCAACCAAGGAACCAACTCTTTATAACTCTATTCCTCTCCTTATCTAACTACGATTAGCCTATATCTCTTTCTGTCTCTTTTCTTTCTTCCTCCAACATAAGTTGGATCCAAAACTTTAAAACTCTATTCCTCTCCTTATCTAACTAAAAGCACATCTCTTCCTTTCTCTCTTCTCTCTTCCTCCAACCAATGATCCAATTCTCTTTTCAGTTCTATTCCTCTCCTTATCTAACTACAAGTACATCTCTTCCCTCCTCTCTTCTTTCTTTATCCAACCAAGGATCCAACTCTATATAACTCTATTCCTCTCCTTATCTACCTACAAGTACATCTCTTCCTTTCTCTTCTTTCTTCCTCCAACCAATGATCCAATTCTCTTTTCAGCTCTATTCCTCTTCTTATCCAACTACGAGTTTATATCTCTTCCTTACTCTCTTCCTTCTTCCTCCAACCTAAGTTGGATCCAACTCTTCATAGCTCTATTCCTCTCCTCATCTAACTACAAGTGAATCACTCCCTTTCCCTCTTCTTTCTACCTCTAACCAAGGATCCATCTCTTTATAACTTTATTCCTCTCCTTATCTAACTACAAATATATCCCTTCCTTTCTCTCTTCTTTCATCCTCCAACCAATGACCCAATTCCTCATAACTCTATTTCTCTCCTTATCCACTACCAGTATCATATATCTCTTTCTGTCTATTTTATTTCTTCCTCCAACCAATGATCCAACTCTTTTTAGCTCTATTCCTCCCCTAATCTAACCATATCACTTCCGTTCTCTCTTCCCTGTTTCTCCAACCAGAGCATCCTGGTACTCAAACACTTTTTTATTCCCCATTCTCTCATTGTTTGCTGAGAAAAGGTATAGTGGATAAATAGTAGGACATGGACGTCTAGAAATTCCTGAAAGAAACCCGGGTTGAACAGGTTTCTAGCATGGTGGTGAATTATTTTCCTGCTGCACGCAAGCTGTCACCTTATTTCTCTTTCTGCAACGCCCATACTTAAAAAGAAAGAGGGAAAACAAGAAATAATGTGAAAATGGAATAGGAAAATCGTTTTTCCTATTGGATAAGCTTAGTGTCAACAAGAAGATTAAAAAAATATGTACGTCTACTTTAATTATAAAGAGTGGTCAGAATGCTACGATTCCTGAGTTGACATTGTGACGTGTTTCATTATCAAAAGAAACCCAGCATTTACATTTTAATCATCGTACATATCTTAATTGCATGTTCTCAGGTTGGTACATTAGAAACGAGTACTGTTACGTTTGTATAAATCCATATTAATTAACGTAACTTTTCTGAGGTGAACTATAGTAAGATGCACGTTATAATGGCAGTATTTGATTAACATTTGTGTTGCTATTCTTGTCGACAAAGCAGATAGCGCTATCCTCTTCTACCTCCGCAACGTTGCACGCTCTAGTCAATAAAATTAATAGTGAAGTTGTGTTTCTTTTCTGGCTCAAAATTTTGCAAAATTACTCAAAAATTCTCAATTTGTAGATATTTGAGTGAAATATTTTTGTTTTAATCAGTTTTTGAATATCAAAATTTAAATTTTTTAGGAAATTGGACTTTTTCAAGTGAAAAGTGAAATCTTGACCTCATTCTTTTTTGAAAACTTTTATTTCTAAAAATTTGGAAGAAGACCGTTTTGGGCTATGCATGTTGTCTTCTCCCTATCATATTATTATAAATTAGAATTATGATTTGTGATTGTCAATGAAATAAAATATATAATTATAAAATAAATAAAATATATAAAATAAATAAATATTTCAACAGTGTAGGGATATATAATTAATTCACAAAATATTTTATCTCAATTACGAAGATTTATTATTTAATCATTGAAAAAGAATGATATTCTCTTAGCGCATGAAATATAATTGATTATTTTTTACAAGAACGAACAGTTGATATTACAACAGTTATACCGGTATCAGCTATCCTCTATAGGAGGCAGTGGCAAGGCAGAGAATCGGCAATGCCGATAATAATATCGTGTGACCTGGCTGGCTCAGGTCTGGTGTCAGAGTTTTCAGGTCGCAACTGATCAATTTCAGGGCCTCTGACATGATAGGCAACGCTGTTCTCCTATCTTTCTCCACTGCCATTATAACGTGAAACTCGCTGTAGGCAAAACATTTTTTTAGTTTGATTTCCATTCTTGTCAATCCTTTCAAAATTGATATTAACGAGAGTTGATTGATTTTTCTCATCTTATCAGAGCCCGTCTAGTGATAGCGTGGAAGAAATTGAACAAATCTCAAGCTGTGGAGAAAATGAGAAACAGCTAGTCAATGACAGAAAAGTAAGGATTTTTTTTGACATTCAATCAGTGCTTTTGAACACCCAATAGACCTCAGTTATACCATTATAACTGATTATTATTAAACAAAATCCTAATCAAATGCTGTAAATCACCCTGAAAATTTCTGCTACTGCAAATATTGACAACAGGGTAAACAGCTAGATGAAAATTGGATGAGCACTACTATACAAAAACTATTTCCGGGATGAAAATCCCAATTAAATGCTGTAAATCACCCAAAGACTTCTTGTACTGCAAATATTGACAACAGGGTAAACAGCTAGATGGAAATTAGATGAGCGCTACTATACAAAAATTATTTCCGGGCTGAAAATTTTTGTATAGTAGCGCTCATCAAATTTCCATCTAGCTGTTTACCATGTTGTCAATATTTGCAGTACAAGAAGTCTTTGGGGGTGATTTTACAGCATTTAATTGGGATTTTCAGCCCGGAAATAATTATTGTATAGTAGCGCACATCGAATTTCCATCTAGCTGTTTACCATGTTGTCAATATTTGCAGTACAAGAAGTCTTCGGGGTGATTTACAGCATTTAATTGGGATTTTCGTTTAATAATAATTATTCATTAATAAGCATTTGAACAAATGCAACCTCCAATTATTTATTTCCATCTTTGATTATTATTGTTAGAGTAATCGGTAATCATTGCATGTTTTGTTTGAAAGGATCTGCATTTTTATTCGCTTTGAATGATTTAATACAGTAATGGTATTCATCTCCTGGTAGCACAGACTACATTGGTATTCAAAGTTTCGTGCTGCACGGAACATGAAATGTCATTGGCCTGGTCATGAATAAAAGTTGGATTAAAAATGCAAGACTGCAAATACGTTCAGTGTGATTCATCACCATTCGTGAGGCTATTTTCTCATTCAGCTATTGCGAAATTTCAACTGATTTGATATCAATCATGACCAATAAAAATATTCATCAATGAATTATTCTCGAATCAATGAATTGCATCATTTACCTCAATAGATAAACATGTTAGTTATTTGATTCAATCTTATTGAACATTATTAAAATGTTTTCTGCATAATTTTTTCAACTATAGTGAGGTCCACGTTATAACGGCAGTGAAGAAAGATAGGAGAAAAACGTTGCCAAGTCTCTCCATTTTGCCACTGACTGTACACAGCTGTTACTAAATTCATCCCATTAAATTTAATCTAATAATAAGTATCATTTCCTTGATAAAATAATTAATTTATTGTCAAATTAATCAATGAAATATATTTTTTCATAATTTGATTCAAAAATTTGCTTTCACAACTAAGATCAGATTTGTATTTTTATACAAATCTGAAATGGCGGCTTATTTGAAAAGCTGTGATACAACAATCTGAATTTCAAAACAACAGAAATTAAGTTATTTGGTAGATATTCTACTCCAATTTCTTTTGAAAATAATAGAAAAATAGGAATCCTATTCAAAAATAAGTAATTTCAATGGATTAATTCTGAAATAATATTATAATATTTATAAATATAATAATATTTCAATATTATTTATACCGGTACGAGTAGGTCTAACCTATACGGGTAGGCTAACTGAAGCATGGATGAAGTCTAGGATGGTTAGTTATCAACTTTTAAAATGTCATTTCAGGTATTTTAATTTGTGTTTCTCATACGGTAATGTTTAAAAATTATTTCATTGTTTCAAAAATACATTTTAAATCAATTATACGACTTGTGTACTCAAGTATTTTGATAGAATGAAGAAAAAAATGGCGGCTGAGAATTGTTTGGTCAGTTTTGTACAGTCACTGTTGAAAGTGAATATAAAATATTCTGGCAAATAGACAACATTGCAAAGCGAGAGAGAGATAGTGCTATCTGTTTTGTTGTATGATAGAAAAGGACAGCAACAGTATTGTCAATCGTACACTGCCATTATAATGTCACTATAGTCAATCTATGAGGGCGAGGTGACACGATGACACGAGCTTTTTTTCAGACGAGCCGGCAGTGCAGAAAGCTCTCCGATTGGCTGATTATCAGCTGACTCACGAACGCCAACCCAATCAGCCAATAGGAGAGCTTCCTACCCTGCCGACACGTCTGGAGTGAAAAGAAAGCATACTTTATTTCGAAAAGTTGGGACTTTCTCGTTCTCTCGACCATTCATCCTTGAAAAGAAACGCCTTGATCATAGGAACTTTGTAAAATCAAAGACAATCATCAAGTGAGTTCAGGTAGAGAGGCAAAGCACTATCAACCTTGTGAAGATCACTTACGCTCACAGATCTGTCAATGGTGGATGAAATACAATCGAACCTCTCTATAACGAACCTCCACTTAACAAAATCCTCTACACAACGAATTTTTACCTCGTCCCATGACATTTTAGAGTTTTGGCTGCTTATTTACCTCTATTTAACGAATTTCTAACCTGTCAACAACAAAGTTTTCTCTTGACTTCAACATACAAAATGTAGTGTTTATAGGAAGCAGAGGGTCATTTTCAAAGAAAAAGTTTAGTTTCAGAAGAAAGGTCAATTATAATGGACTTAAGGACTAAAAATAAATGGCAATTCAAGTATGAAGAAGATAGGGTGTTAGACAGTCAATAGAGGTTTGAACCCGTGTCGGAAATTGAATGCAAGTTACTGGAAATAGACTTCCAAGAACTTGTCATTCGTATACCAGGCAGATAAACGACTGGACTTTCTTATCGTTGCTTTTGTTACACATTTCAATTTTGCTGGTCAAGTTACTGACCCAGTTTCTAAAAAAATCGTGATCAGATTCTAAAACTAAGTGTTGCTAATGATTTGCAACATTGTAAATTTGTACATCTGATGATACTGATAACCGGTGATAAAATGGGTGACTGTAATGCACGAGAAAAATCTTCCATTGTCAGGGAATTTAATCAATGAAAAGGCTTTAGAATTTGCAGTATCATCGGGAAACAGTAGCTTTAAGGCAAGTAAAAGCTGGTTAGAAAAATTCAAAAAACGGCATGACATCGTCCAAAAAGTGATATCGGGTGAAAGTGCTAGTGTTGATATGACGCACCCTCTTGTGAATTCTGGAAAGAAAATGTTCTTGGAAAAGTTCAGAAAAAGTTCTCAGAAAATATTATGAACCGAAAGACGATTTCAATGTTGATGAGAATGGTATATTCTTTAAATTGTTGCCCAATAAGAAACTAACTACCGCCCAAATCATTTAATTACCGCCCTTGATAATTAATGCGTTCATGCGTTCATAATTGCATGCGTTCATGCATGGGAAATGAAAAAATTCGCCATGCAGCCTCATTGCTGCTTATGTACGAAATACAATCAAGTTACATCACTGCAAAATCAAGGGTAAATAAAAATTATTTATAATATAAATAATATATTTATAAATTATAAACTGATAAATTATTCTTATTTATTATAAGATCCATAAGATTGTGGCAATTTTCTTGACAGAGCAACCTCTCAATAACGAATAACTCTCTGCAGCGAATTTTTTCTCGGGATAATCAACTTCGTTATACAGAGGTTCAACTGTATACTGAAATTGAATAATTTGCTGGTGTAGAAATTCAATATTCAACTGAATTTCACCATTATAGGGAACTGCTCCAGTTACTCGATATTATGACAGTTCATGGAATCGGAGTAATGGCGATAATAGAATCTCACAGATAATTATTATTATTATTATTATTATTATATTATTATTATTATTATTATTATTATTATTATTATTATTATTTTGTCATGTGTAACTGTATAATTTGAGCATAGCGCAAATTGACACTCACATAGCTCCAACAGTGTATGACACGTCAATTAAATAAATAAACTACATCTAGTTTTTCCAGCCCTGAGGTCACATCAATTTCAAAATACCGGGTATGTGTTCATGATGAAGAAATGTTTTGTCTTCTCATTTGCCATCCTATCGGAAATAACCAATACCTGATATGAATGATAATGAACATCACAGAATGAAAATGGAAATATTTTCAGTACGATAAGATTCTGGGTTACTGGTAGTGTTGTATCTTGTGTGGAACAAGTTAATTTTCACAAGTCATAAATTTGAAGTAGCAAGCTTGCGTGATGAGATGTATAGCGAACAAGACTTGTTTGGAACTCACAGAACATGATTGGCAACAGTCAAGGGTTGTTTGGAATTTCCAGGTGTATAGTTGCCGCAAGTTTCTGAACAAGTTTGTCAATTTCGGACGACCCAATTCGGAACTTTAGAAGTTGTTCAGAGGTGCACGAAACAGATGAGACGTGTATAGTACTTGATCTGTTGACGTTTTAGGGGTGGAAAATGACAAGGGGGTGGGGGAGGGGTGTTCGGGAACCGCAGAGCGCAGGCCACGCTTGTGATTTGATTAAACAGAGCATTGTCCATGGAAATGCCTGCAAAAGAGGGAAGCCAACCCTCGGTCGATACGACCTTTCATTTTGTCTGCACCATTTGCACCCACTCATGGATCTTCTTATATCCTACACTAGTAGTTCTGTGAACAGAAGACCTCACGCAGTATTCTCATCCACAAGTACCCGATTGAAACTGTAGACTTTATGGAAATACAGCAATAGACTGGCTTCTCCACACATCTGTGTAATCTCTTGTCAGCTGATTTATGATGAATAATTCTATAGTCTGATTTTTACTCTAATATTGGTGTATGAAGAAGGCTCCTTTTTCCTTTCATATTATCCTTGAAATGCAAAATTTCCAAAAACCTTGTGTATACGTCGACGCGCAATTAGAAAAGGAACATACCTGTCAAATTTCATGAAAATCTATTACCGCGTTTCGCCGTAAATGCGCAACATATAAACATTCAAACATTAAGAGAAATTCCAAACCGTCGACTTGAATCTTCGACCTCACTTCGCTCGGTCAACTAAGCAAATCAACTGAATTTTAATCTAGCAAATATGTTTGTGCGCTTTTATGTACTTGCAAACTTTGAGCTAAATATTTATGTATTTGATGAAGCAAATACAATATTCAAATAAGAAAAAACAGGCTATCGTCAAAATGTCTTCTATTTCTTAATTTTGTCCCAAATATTCCAAATAGGTTATGTTTGTAATAATTCATACCAAACAATCAGTCTGAAAAGTCCACAACAGAATATGGCCCATAACTTAAAGTCCAGTACATTAATATGGGGACAAATATCAATAACATTGATAAACATTCACCACAGGATAAATAAATTCAATATCAAGAGCAGATCTGGGGATTTCAAAATGCAATAAAAAATTGTAGAGACAGTGATACCTCGATATATTAAATCTCAAGGGACCAGCACAAAAGATGTACTATTACGAGGTCTGTACCAAATCGGGGTATAGATTATCGAGGTACCGTCAAAACATCTCTACGTTGGTCACGTTGGATGACTGCTATTGGTGAAATAAGTGGAAAATGCCTGGACTTCATTGGTTGATGAAATTGTAGCTTGCGCCAACCTAAAGATTGTCAGCCAATATAGAAACTACGAATTATCAGTAACGTTTCCTGAGTAAATTCAAATAATTATTCGTTAGATTTACGCTTTTTGCTATCAACAACTGATAGTACTTTAATATTAAATTACTCTTTATAAGTAGTCTCTTTGGAAACTGCATGTATTATATTCTCTCTCGTTCGTGCAATTCATGTTTCTAATAAATTGGGAAATTGCATTTAAGTGATTAATCTCTATAAAATCAATTCTAGCTTCGATCAAGTCTAATGAATTACGAGTTAACAACAAGTTTTTATGAGATTCACGACATTGGAGTTGGCAACAGTGTTTGGGATCTAATTCATTCTTTTAGATTAGTTTATACATGGAACCACAGACAAAATAAGTATTAATCCACTTCCTCAATGATGGAGCCTAATGAAATCAATAACAATACATGGTTGTGTAGGTGTGTGGTCCAAACCCTTTTCATCTCCATTTTGTTCTCTAATCCAATTCCCCCAATATAATTGAAACGTGAGACCCGAGGAAGATAAACTTTTCTATCTCATACCAAAATCTGATCAGATCAATTTGAGCTGTCACTGTGTCACATGCGCATGTTTATCCAGCCTGCAATCAAGGCTGTGGGATAATAATAGGAGGTGGGTTGATGTACAACTAACAGCGCCTAGTGCGTGGTCTTTGGGGTGGGGGAAGTCTGGATGGAGTTAATGAGCGGTTATGTACGGCACATAGGAGAACAGCTATTCAATAATTCATGTCTGAGGAAAGCTGGATTACCACATACCACAAAACGAAGTCTGGTCTGATCCTTGGACTGCTGAGTTTAGCTACCCGGCGCTAGAGTTACCATTGTGCTGTCCACACATTTCCTATCTTACCTCTCACTCACACACACTTTCACACTCTCTTACCTTCTATCTCTCTCTTCCACTACCCTTATCGTCCTTTCCAATCCACCAATCCCATTCAGATGCGTTCTCCAACCCGTCAGACGCACTCCGACTCTCAAACTGCCCAGAAAGTTGATTTAACAAGTCTACCAGCTCTCAAAGGGAATAGTAGTTCATTTCAAAACAACAAATAACACTACTAGCCGCAGAGAGAGACTCAATCCGCGCTGAATTCATGGACCTCGGATTAGATAAACCAGCTTCTGGAAAGCAACGGTCAACACCACAGAATGTTTGTACGGAAAATGTGTACCGAGATACAAATTGATAAGAGTGAGTTATTCAAGTTTTAATTATTGTTAGAAATTCAGAAAATGTTTACAGAGATGGAATAAGTGAGGATTAATTAAACAAGCTTCAATCATTTCTCAACATATTTATATTTTCAACTTGACAAAAACAAGAATATACTCTGAATTCTACTTTATGACAACCCACATTGAAAACTTACCATGTGATTGTTTAATCTGACTTCATATTTGTATAAGTATACTCGTGAGGCTAGCAACTAATTTTGAGTGAAGGTAATGAATCGGGGCACCGAGCTTCACTCGTTATTTATTTATTAACTTTTGATAAACCGGACACAATTCTTTGAAATGATTGGGGAAGTACTAACAGGCACAGCCCAAAACTGTTTCTTTCCCGAATTTTGATTTATACATATAAATAGTCCAGAAAGTAGGTTCCATACACTTGAACTCAGGTTCAATTTTCTGTTCAAACATTTGAAAACAAAGAATTTATCATTTAGATTATATACAAACCAAATTGAATAAGAAAATAACACTCACTAATCACTTGAAATTGTCAAATAATGATCAACTTTGAAATTTATGATATACTCTAGTTTAGGAGGATTATCATGTCATGTCAACAAATCAGATTATGTTGATCAAATCGATTAAATTGTCTAGTTGGATAAAATTTCTCGCTGATTAATTATGATTACACAGCTGGAAATAATTCTGTCTCTCTCCCACACAGACACACGCATCTTCTGTTATCGAGAGACGACGAAATTATCATCTGTTTTCCAAGGATGAATTATCATTTTAATGTCTTCAGCGAGTTTTCCAAAGAATGAGACCTAGTGCAATCGAATTTTTATATCATAAACCTACTATGTTCCAAATTTCGTGAAAATCGTTAGAGCCATTTTCAAGATCCGTAAAACATAAATGACCAGATATAAAAATAACCAGATATATAAATACAGAAATTGCTCGCTTAATATAATAGGATAACATGAAAACAGAAGCACTGGATTAAAATCAAACCTGGAAGCTGAACCTGTCATTTTTCAATGAATATTTTAGTTCAAGTTAGAAATAGACCTTCTGTGGCTGTATTTTGTAAATTGACAAGTTTCAAATGAATTACACTCAGATGTGATTTAATGTATGGGAGGAAAACATGGTAATGGATCTTCTCACTAAGTTATGGTGATTTCGCCTTAATAAAACTTGTTCTGCAAATTATAGTCAACAACCGGGGTTGCTGTTTCAAAATATTGAAACTGTACTGTGCGATTGGAGAACACAATTTGAAGAAATGGAGCTTTCAAGTTGCTATTTTAAAAGATATTGACACTGTAATGTAAAATATGGTGCAATACTTGACGCACTGGAGTTTTCTAACATCTATTCAAAACAATATTCTAGTATCCCTCACACAGTAGTTGTTGAACTCACCATCATTTAATAGAGACTTGGAGATGCTATTTTGAATTACATTGAAGAAGTATCTTCTAGTATCCACTTTCTTCGACACTATACTTGAAAGAGAACACAAATATGATGCATTAGGGCTTTTAAACTGTCATTTTTAAATATATTTGAAATTTACTGTGATTGTAGAACAGAACTTGATGCAATTGAGTTCTCGAACATCTATTTTGAATGATATTGGGAAGTATATTCTATCATCTTCATACAGTACCTAGTTGATGAACCTATAATCACGCACAGAGCTTTTGAGCCGCTATTTTGAAATACCTACATCAAAAAATCTGGTGTGGCGCACTCACACAACTTTCCTTGCCGTTATGAAAATTGATCACCTGACGCTAGTGTTCACGCGCATCTCAAGTCTACTTATAGACAAGATCTGAGCCAGCTGGTGACAGGAAAATAACTCTTCATAGTGAATCATTTAATAGAATCAACAGTTGCCAACAGTTTGCAATTGGATAATAATATTTTCTCGAATTTCGAGCTTATTTTCAATATTAGGTGGAAATGTTACTGAACATTAATTGTGGAGATTTTCATGCTCAATCTTTTCCACTTAGCATGTTTTGTTTAAATTGCATCTGAAGCCTGATAATTGGGAATCTATAATCAAACTTTGCATAGATGGGGCGGAGCTCCTGAAATTTTTACAGATATGGAACTTGTGGCAGTTGATAGAGCTTATCAATAACTATTCAAGGTATAAATTTGATCAAAATCGTTGGAGCCGTTTTCGAGGAAATCGCGAAAAACCCTGTTTTTGACATCATTTTCTCCATTTTAGCCGCCATCTTGAATCGCATTTGATTGAAATTGTTCGTGTCGGAAACTTATAGCGTAAGGACCTTGAGTTCCAAATTTCAAGTCATTCCGTTAATTGGGAGATGAGTTATCGTGTACACAGACGCACACACACACACACACACACACACACACACACACACACACACACACACACACACACACACACACACACACACACACACACCAATACTCAAAAACCACTTTTTTGGACTCCGGGGACCTTGAAATGTATAGAAATTTGGGTACCTTAATTTTTTCGGAAAGCAATACTTTCCTTACCTATGGTAATAGGGCAAGGAAAGTAAAAAGTATCTTCTAGTATCCACTTTCATCAAAACTGTAGTTAATAAGAGAACATCTCTTATAAGAGAGAACACACACATGATACAATAGGGCTTACGAGATGCTATTCTGAAAAAATATCAAGGATTAATAGCAGTTGAGGTTTTTTTCGTTTGGAACAGAGCCGGTTTTCTTGGTAAAGCCTACTACAGTCTACTATGAGAAGCGTGTGTGATAATGTGCACTGTTAAATCGGATTAAGCCGGCCTGGCCAGATGCCTCCGCCAACCACAATCCAGCTTCCATGGAAGGTAGGGCCAACAAACGCCGAAATTATAATCACACAGCGGCACTGCGTATGGTAGCCTGCATCTCGATTAACCCAACTAATTGATAAGGGATTCAACCCGGACTATTGTCCCCGCGTTCAATTCGTACGTTTCTGGATTGTAATCTGCCTGTAACTAGGTTCAGTAATATTATCTAGGAGCAATATCAATCTATTCTCTCGAGTGACCCTCTAGTATTGTTGGACAGTCATTCCGAATGTGTGAATGTGTGAACCAGAGTACCCTTTTCAAAATATATTTTTATTTTTCACAACATTTTTCGGGGCTGGATCCATTTTCACTTAAAGCTAAATACAAGTAGCCCTGAACAAAAGTAAACAATGAGAAAAATTATACTCCTGTCAAACCACGAAGTAAGGAACAGCATTATGTTTCCATTTTCTATTTGGCATATTAATGAATACACCATCATGTAATAGAGCTTTTAAGACGCTATTTTGAAGAACATTGGGAACAGATCTTATAGTATTTATAATCATCAAGCATTTTGTGTATTTTTATACACCAGCATATTGAGTATGCATGTATTGAAAAAGGAAATAGTGCCCACCATGTTCCATAATACGGTTGAAGTGAACAAGGTGGTGCAATGAAATTTCGTTACAAAATTCCTTTGCAAATTGGAAGAATATAAAAAGTATGTTCAATATCTGTTAGGACCAAGCCACATGAGGCGTTTTACAGATTAACAGGAACAGATTTACAGATTAACAGGCGTTTTACAGTTTTACAGATTTGAGGCGTTTTCAAAATTAATAAATGAATGGAGGAGCTGTGATGTCTCAACGTCCAGAATGAACAACAATTTTTGTTGAACAAATGAACAATGAACGAATGAACAAAATTTTCAAATTGAATAGTAGTGTTGTTTGATTTAAGAATTGCCAAAAATGAATTCATCTCTCGAAAATGTTTCTCTTGAAAAACTCATTCATTTCTGGTTGAACAATGACCAGAAATGATTACACAATTTTAAGAGAACTGATTAAAAAATAGTAATGAATTTGTGAATGGAGTACTGGAAAGCTGAATGGGCAGCTTCACAACCAACGCTTTTCGATGCAATCACAGAGATTGATGAGAAAAGTCTCTGTAGCTTCAGAATTCAATTTAGAAACTACCTGCTGGAATTGAGAAGTAACTACATTCGCAAACAAGCATTTCGGATCAGTCTCATTGAAATAAAGGTGAAGTTCGGCTGAAAAGACTGGGCAAATCAAATCAAATTTATTCACTCGAAATTCTCACAAAATATTCACAAATGCATATGATTCATATGCAACTAAAACTAGTTGCATGTTCTGATCAAAGCTTGTCAGGAGGAATTTTGAGGTAACATACATGCATAATTTCCAGAGCTTTCTGTGAAGTATACTCAAGCCACATCATTTGATTCAGACTTCATTCACGCACCGTTCCTGTGAAATGGACTCAATTATTCCTTCCCTGAATTTGAAACTGGGGCTGCATTAGCATTGCATACGTTTTTGAGCATTAGTAGGGTAAAAGAACTATAGCTCTGAAAAGATGAGATTAATATACTTGGTTTGGATTACGAGGTAATTTGATCAAAAAAACTGGATACAAGAACGATAGCTCTAAAAATATTAAATTCATATACCTACGTGGTTTGGGTCACGAAGTGATTCGAACAAAAAATACTACCATAAATACAAGCATAAAACATCCAAGCATATCCACTTCAGCAGTTGAATATGTTCCAGGAAGAAGGAGATGTAAAAACTTGAATGAACGGAGTAAAGTGAATGAAATATATTCATTTCGCATTTCCAAAGTATACTTTTTGAAAAAGTAAATGGACATGAAGTGGTTATTCAAGTTGCATTCAATTAATTAAATTGGAAAATTCAATATTGTCGAGTGTTGATTGGCTGACAGGAATAATTTCTGGAGAGCAATGAAGAACTGCAATGAGAGATTCAATCTTGTACAGAAAAATATGAAAACCTTTGAGGTGGAATATTATCATGAGAAAATGTATTATCTAGTTTGAGGTTTTCAAAATATTTCCAATGATGCTGTAATCTTAAGGTGCGTACAGACTTACGTTCTGATCTGCAATCGAACGTCACTCGAGCAGATCGATAGATGATCGCAGGTCGAGCAACAGCGGAGCGTCATAGATGAAGGATAAGTAATAAATATACTATATTATTCTTGTCTCTGGGAGCGTGTAACAGAGCTCCAGCTTGGCAAGTTCCTAGGTTGAACTAACCAATAGTTGCGCAAGCGCGGTTAACGTTTTTGTTCAGTTACGATCTCTGTGTTAGCATATAAAATGATCAATATTGATAATTAATTATTAAATCATCAAAATTAAATAATGTAAAATTATGAAAACATTTTTAATAATAGGTACCAACATATTGGAATTCAGAAGAAAGAAGCCAATCTCCCAACCACGCCTTTCACCTTTAAAAACATTGACAGACATAACCTTTTTTGTAATAAAACATCAACTTAAATGCAACAAACGTAATAATTATCATCAATTTATTATATAAACATAATGTATTATAGGGCTACCCAGCAATCTCCTGGTCAGAATATTTTATTTAGTTTTATCTCACAATCAGCTGGATTGAACGTTTCACATTTTGTGAGGTTAGATTGTAGCGAAGTCAACAATACGATAAGCGCACGATCATCCTTCGAACATATTTCGAACGTCTAGCGAACCCTTCCGTAACATCTGACACGTTCATGATTATTTAGTTTTATCACACAATCAGCTGGATTGAACGTTTCACATTTTATGAGGTTAGATTGTAGCTAAGTCAACAATACGACAAGCGCGCGATCATCCATCGAACATATTTCGAACGTCTAGCGAACCCTTGCGTAACATCTGACACGTTCATGATCGGAGCGAGTGCGGAGTGTGTTCGAAGCGCGTATATCTGTACGCACCTTTAACTCTGACCAAAGTTATGTTAAATCCAATAGAATTTATAAGGCAAAAAATCGCATTGTACGTCCAAAAATCGATGTGTATGTAACTAGACTATAGCAACGGCTTTAGTAAATCCATAATTTTCAAGAACCTCAACTCAACTCTGTTGATGAAGGTCCTGACTGGCACAGTGATAAATTGTGCCTACTCAGTGTTTGACCTACATCACTGCTTGCCCTCTCTAAGATTACTCCTCGAATGCAAATACATTAAATATTCCACATCAAACAAAGTTGCCAGCTCCAGGTTTCCGTCGTAAATAGTGAATGCACCAACCAACCTAAAGGATTATGTCAGCTGTCAACTGTTCCCGTATTCAACCGCGGTCCCTGCACAAGCAATAAAAGCTCACAATGGAGCCTCCAAATGGAAACAATGTCCATCAGCAGGGCTCAGACTCTCACCTTGCGTAAATATTTGATAGAAATGCGGTATCAACGAGATGAGAAAAGTTTTCACCGTGTGTGACCGTGCGTGTGAGGGTGGTCCCCCCCCACCAGCAAAAGGTCCCCTGTGGCGTCACTCAAGCTCAGCGGCGGGAAGGAATCCACAACACAAAACTCAACCGGGACAAATTGCCGCCTGGTGTGACAATATTAATCATCAACAATATCACTGCCAAGAGATGATCAAGTTGATAGAGCGGGTTCGCTTCCTATAGTAGTGTTTCCCTAAAAAGGTTCGTACAGATTTACGCGCCGCGAACATGAGTAATTCACTTTTAATCAGCTGATGCCAAGCTTTTTATATCTGTATCTTACCGTTTCTGTAAAAATACAGATATGGTCAGCTGATTAAAAGTGAATTGCTCATGTTCGCGGCGCGTATATCTGTACGCACCTTATGATGCACTACTATACGTTAACTTGACTACTAAGGTAGATAGATAGCTTGAATACTATCCAAGATAGAGTTTGCCCAGGATTCAAGTCTTAAGAGTTAATAAGTTACATTGGTTAGTTGCGACCATGGCACTGTCATGTGGTAAAGATTTTCATCAAAATTATGATTTACTAGCAGGTAACCCGTGCTCTGCAAGGGTCTAATTAAAAACGTGACCCACTGGAATCTTCAAGAATTAAAAATAGTCCTATAACCATCCAAAATCAATATGAACTACATTATTGATAAAAACAACATTTCCACAGTTTTCTTTTTAGATTATTGAGTAAAATCAACAGACAAATTTAAATTAATTCTAGCTTTGCAGGCTCAAACTGTGAGGAAAAGACTTGGATAACAATCCCATATTCAGGTCTTGTATCTGATAAAATAGGTAGGGAATTGAAGAGGAATGGATTTCATGTTGCTTTCAAGACCAAACCGATTTTAAATAGCCTATTTAGCTTGAGTAAAGACAAAATTGATATTTGGGATAAAAGAGGGGTGTACAAACTCAAATGTGGTGATTGTAATGCTTTGTTACGTGGGTCAGACAGGTAGAAGTTTCATAAGTAGACTTAAAAAAACACATCAGAGATTGGAATAAACAAAATGGGGAATCTAACTTTGCAGAACATTTGATAACAAAAATAGATAGTTTCTGGATCATTTTATCATGTGGTACTGTGTCAAAAGCCTTGGCCAGGTCCAGAAACATTACCAAGGTTTTTTATTTGTTTTGAAACCATTGTATATTGTCTCAGTTAAGGACTCCAATGCATCCTCTGTGCTTCTACCCTGTTGGAAACCAAACTGCCTCTTATCAAGGATTTTATTAACATCTAGATATTCAACTAATCTTTTCTTTACCATTTTTCGAAAATTTTAGAAATAGAACTTAGCAAGCTAATTGGTCTATAATTTTGAGGTATTTCTTTACTCCCCCCCTTGTGTAAAGGAATAACTTTTGCATGCTTGAAATACAAGGGAAAGTATCCAGATGAAAAACAACAATTGAAAATTTCTGAAAGAGGTTTAGAGATTGTGTCAGTTAATAGTTTTAGCACGCTGTTGGATATGTTATCCCATCCAGGTGCCTTATTATCATTCAAACTTTTGATTACTTCCTTGATTTCTGTTTCAGTAACAAAATTGAAATTAAATGCATTTTCAATATCTATTGTTTGTTCCAAATATTGATCTTCATTCTGTCCATGTATATCAATTTCCTGCGCTTGATTTATACCTACATTCACAAAATAGTCATTCAAAGCATTAAGATCTTGATTTACATGTAATTGTGAATTCTTATTTACCCCAATAATTGCTTGATTTATCACAGACCATATCTTCTTAGGGTCACCTTGAGCTTTATTTATTTCTGATTGATAATATAAATCTTTTGCTTTTCTAATTAGATCTACTATTCTATTTCTGTAAGACAGGAATTTCCTTCTAAGCTCTACATTAAATGGTTCATTTTTCAATCTTTTATATAATCTATCTCTTATAGTTATGGACTTTAGAATTCCATTGGACATCCAAGGTTTCAAATGTTTTTTAGTTAAATTAACCTTTTTAATAACTGTTGCTCTACTGATGCACGTTTTTACTTATTTACAATTCATTTACTAATGTTTCAATACTTCTATTCGCGTCAATCTCCCAATTCATTAAAGCACTCTCCTCTAACAACTTTTCTTTATTAACATTCCTCACTTCAATAAACGTACATGGCTTACTAGATCGAGAACAAACATCTTTTTTAATTGATGCGTGAAGAGCAGTCGCATAATGATCAGTAATTGACATTTCTAATACAGCAGTTTTTAATGAGTCATTATGTTTGGATTTAGAAAAAATATGGTCTAAACAAGTATTTGAAGCAGGACGAGTTTTTCTATTGACAAAGGACTCAAACCCATGCGAACTCATAATAGACAAATAATCATGCGTTTTTTTAGAGTTACATAACAAATCAATATTTACATCACCTATCACTATGAATAATCAAAATTAAAGCATGAACCATTCATATAATTATCAAGTTGTTCTATAAATAAAGGTATACTTGTACTAGGAGATCTATAAACGGATGTTACTAAATATTTATTATTTTAGTTTGCAGCTCAACAGCTAAGAAAGGATATTCGTTTGGACTATCAATTTTTTCGAGGAAATACTATTAGCTACATACATGACAATTCCATCTGAACGATTCAAGGAGTTACTTTTTATATATAAATTATAGCCATTAATGTTTAACAGTGATTTTTCTTCTTCAGAAGTCCAGGTTTCAGTAAAAATTAGAACCTCAAATTTGTTCTCATGCTGTTCAAAATAATGAGAATTTAATCAAAATTTCTTTTCAAACTTCTTATATTTAAACTAAAAATATTCAATTCATAATTAAGGGGCTGGATATAGTTCAAGTATTCATCGGTACTTTCACATTCCCTAACACTGTTAATACTATCTACAAATTGCGTGAGATCATTCATAATAAATGTTTAATCAAACCTGTAGCAACACTTTATTCCTCTCCGTTGATAACTTTCTTCAGATCGTCCAGTCCCTTGACTTTGAATACAGGTGAGCCCTCCGACTTCTTAGCGCACATTTGCGAACCACGAAACCAGACGAATTTCCAATCATTTTCCCTAGCTAACTCACGAGCGGCTTTCAGTTCTTTAGCACTCTTGGCAGTCAGCTGATTCATTAGCCTGAAGTGTCCGTTCGGCAGGTTTCTGTTGATTTTTTTCACGTCGATTCCGGGGCTGCTCCTATCTTCTCTGCTTATGGTTTGGAAAGCCGTCATCCATTTGTCCCTCATACTCCTTCTCACAGAATAAGTAAAGAAAGGAAACTTGTTATCAATCGCCTATCTAACCAATGCTTTTTACATGACGCCAATACTAAACACGTCACGTGACCTTGGAAAGTTCCAACCCTGGTCTTCTGATTGGCTCGTGGCAGTGAATGAGATCAATTGATCCGGATCATTAAAGTGATGCGAACCTGCCATCAATACTATTACAATGCGGCGCTTCCTAACAAGATGGCGGATTTTAGCGTCAGGGTACTAGCCAAGTTTCCATACTGTATGTATACTGTGGTTAGATTGTAGCGAAGTCAACAATACGACAAGCGCGCGATCATCCTTCCAACATATTTCGAACGCCTAGCGAACCCTTGCGTAACATCTGACACGTTCATGATCGGAGCGAGTGCGGAGCGTGTTCGAGGCGCGTATATCTGTGCGCACCTTAACTCTGACCAAAGTTATGTTCAATCCAATAGAATTTATAAGGCAAAAAATTGCACAGTAAGTCCAAAAATCGATGTGTATGTAACTAGACTATAGCAACGGCTTTAGTAAATCCATAATTTTCAAGAGCCTCAACTCAACTCTGTTGATGAAGGTCCTGACTGGCACAGTAATAAATTGTGCCTACTCAGTGTTTGACCTACAGCACTGCTTGCCCTCTCTAAGATTACTCCTCGAATGCAAATACATTAAATATTCCACATCAAACAAAGTTGCCAGCTCCAGGTTTCCGTCGTAAATAGTGAATGCACCAACCAACCTAAAGGATTATGTCAGCTGTCAACTGTTCCCGTATTCAACCGCGGTCCCTGCACAAGCAATAAAAGCTCACAATGGAGCCTCCAAATGGAAACAATGTCCATCAGCAGAGCTCAGACTCTCACCTTGCGTAAATATTTGATAGAAATGCGGTTTCAACGAGATGAGAAAAGTTTTCACCGTGTGTGACCGTGCGTGTGAGGGTGCGCCCCCCCCCACCAGCAAAAGGTCCCCTGTGGCGTCACTCAAGCTCAGCGGCGGGAAGGAATCCGCAACACAAAACTCACCCGGGACAAATTGCCGCCTGGTGTGACAATATTAATCATCAACAATATCACTGCCAAGAGATGATCAAGTTGATAGAGCGGGTTCGCTTCCTATAGTAGTGGTTCCCTAAAGGTTCGTACAGATTTACGCGCCGCGAACATGAGCAATTCACTTTTAATCAGCTGATGCCAAGCTTTTTATATCTGTATCTTACCGTTTCTGTAAAAATACAGATATGGTCAGCTGATTAAAAGTGAATTGCTCATGTTCGCGGCGCGTATATCTATACGCACCTTATGATGCACTACTATACGTTAACTTGACTACTAAGGTAGATAGATAGCTTGAATACTATCCAAGATAGAGTTTGCCCAGGATCCAGGATTCAAGTCTTTAGAGTTAATAAGTTACATTGGTTAGTTGCGACCATGGCACTGTCATGTGGTAAAGATTTTCATCAAAATTATTATCTACTAGCAGGTAACCCGTGCTCTGCAAGGGTCTAATTAAAAACGTGACCCACTGAAATCTTCAAGAATTCAAAATAGTCCTATAACCATCCAAAATCAATATGATCTGCATTATTGATAAAAACAACATTTCCACAGATTTTTTTTAGATTATTGAGTAAAATCAACAGACAAATTTCAATTAATTCTAGCTTTGTAGGCTCAAACTGTGAGGAAAAGACTTGGATAACAATCCCATATTTAGGCCTTGTATCTGATAAAATAGGTAGGGAATTGAAGAGGTATGGATTTCGTGTTGCTTTCAAGACCAAACCGATTTCAAATAGTCTATTTAGCTGGAGTAAAGACAAAATTGATATTTGGGATAGAAGTGGGTTGTACAAACTTAAATGTGGTGATTTTAATGCTTGTTACGTGGGTCAGACAGGTAGAAGTTTCAAAAGTAGACTTAAAAAACACATCAGAGATTGGAATAAACAAAATGGGGAATCTAACTTTGCAGAACATTTGATAACAAATAAATAACAAGTTCACAGTTGAGGAGAATGTTGAGTTTCTGCGTGTTAATAACAAAGACAGATCTTTGAATATTCTAGAGGCTTTAGAAATAACAAGAATAATTAAGGACAATTCCCAGTATAGTTTAAATGACCAGATTCATTTCAACCAATACAACACTACGAATTTAGTTTAAAATAACATTGTAAGCATACATTAGTCAATAGTTTTTCTATTTACATATTTGTTTTATTATCTTTTACTTGTTTTCTTGGTTCTTATTTTGTAATGAAAGTAAATTTTGTTATCATGGAGAGTCTGTTGCTTAAGCCGCCATTTTGTGACGTTTTTGTTATACCGTTAAGTGGGAGGAGACTGTCTAGCTGGGCCAATGGCAGGCGTTCATACCCTTGACCAATAGCAGTACTCGCCTACTAGTATAAATTCTGCTGCTCTTGTATTTAATTTTAGACTATCAGAGATTGACAATTGTGTAACAACCGAAACCGGTCTTTCTAACTATCAATAAATCTGTGGTTTTTGAAAATTTCTTACTCTTTTCATTTGATATTTCCACAGATGTTTATATTTCACGTTGTTCGTGTGGTTGAAATTTGTGCAGTCCTTGTAAAATGAACAAAAGATAGAATTTGTAATTTTACGTTACCGTTAAGTACTTGTACAAAGTACAAGATACCTTGTAAAGAGTACAGATATACGCGCCGCGAACATGAGCAATTCACATTTAATCAGCTTTCACATTTAATCAGTATTTTTACAGAAACGGTAAGATACAAATATAAAAAGCTTGGCATCAGCTGATTAAAAGTGAATTGCTCTTGTTCGCGGCGCGTATATCTGTACGCACCTTAAGATACTACTCACGACTACTGAACATGATGAGGATGAACCCACCCAACCGTCTCATGTCGGATTATGTATTTTCCTTACCTGAAAAAAAGTAGAAAATTGAATTAGATATTAGATTAGAATAGTGATTAGCTTTATTAGAACGAGAATAGTCAGATATATTTTTTTCTAAGTAATATAATCCTATTTCTTCCTTCACAAAAATAACTCACTTTTGCTATGCTTCTTTGTTAACAGTGAACGTTTCATTTTCTATATTCAAGTCATACATAGTCAATATCAATTATTGTGAAAATATTCAATTTTAATAGAACAGCCTAATATGTATAATTAATATTTCTATTATTCAATAGAATAATTGAGGACTAAAAATTTTGTAAAGTGAACAACTACTAGACTGAACCTATTTCGGACTATGTGTAACCTCATTTAAATTTGGGAGAGGAATAGCACAAGGTTACCTTTTTTTCTCTCACTAACATGTACTTATTGCATGAATCAATGGAGAATGAAGAATTATATCATTATATAAAAATTATGCCAATTATTCTGAAAATTCAAAGTGTATGTTAACATTGGTTACTGGGTACATTGTTAATACTGTTAACATTTATTCTTTATTTTGGGAATTCAAAGTTTGTTTCTTGTTTTGACGAAAGTTTTATTGTCAATCTATCCACATTTTAAATTGTTTGTTCAATTCTAATTTTGTAGATTGTGATTTGGTGTAGAAATTAAAATGGAATTACCTATGTAGCCTATAATATTTGGATAATTTGAAACTAAATTAGGAAATTGAAGAAGTTTTGAGCAACAGCTTGTTTCTTCTTTACCGATTGTTGTATTATTTTTGCTAACCAAATAAATAAATAGCACGGAGTAATGACGTACTGAGTATAAGTAAGGATCCTTAAAATCGTTACCAAGGATTCCTGAGTCATGGTTCTAAGTAACAGGCACGTTGTTTCTTTATTCTGTACTCATAGCATGCAAAGTTGCTCTCGATCGAAGAACATCACATTGTAGTAATATATTGTAGAAGATTAATAAAATTGGTGAAGCAAGATGCAGACAACGAGACAAGTTATCTAAATGAAGAAAAAAAAGTTGATGAGAAGGAAATGTTATTTTGGAGCAACGTTGTCGTCATGTGCAGAGCAAATGTGAGAATGTGCAAATGTGCAAAAGCAAACAAAATGTTTGGCACGAGAGAAATACTGTCAACTGACTCCATTTGCTTCCAAATCATTGCTGGCGCAGCTTGACAGCCTGTCTGCAATAACTTTCAGTCGCGCCAAAAATACATACAAAAGCACTTCTTCGATTTCATTGACAGCGAAGATTGCTCTGGAGAAAGAGTAACGAGAAAAAATTTTGGAAAGTTGTCTATCATTGAATAGAGTTTTACAGTGAGCATTTTTTTGATTACTTCACTTTTTGAGCTAATTGAACTTCAATATTCATCAAATTCAAAAATTGAAATTCAATTTTATTAAGCCAAAACACTTTACAACTGGCCATGTCAACAGGTATTGAAAAATACATGAAATAAATAAATAGAATAACAGAAGCTTACAAAAATAAAGCACGTCACATAAATTATAACATTCTTCTACACTTTACATACAACAAGTCTTGACATTCATTAGTCTATTAATTTCAGTAGATTGTAGTGATGCTTATGATGATATTACATTAGATTATATTGGTGTTATTAATTTATAGATTTTATTTATTTTTTAATTCTAATTACAAGCTGAATGTGAGTCGGAACAGGCAATAGCCTAATCCCTGATTGAAAGAAGAAGAAGATTAATTTCTACTTATTTTTATAGATTCACTATTTCGTAGTTTTTTGTAATTGTTTGATCAGGGAGCAAATTTTGGGGGTCACTGTATGCTCCCATACTGTAATGTCAAATGAATAAACTTCAAACTAATGTATTTGAGTTTCGAGATAAAAGTCAAGTATTGTGACAATATGAATTGTAAGTTCATTTTAACTTAAAATTACTGTATTACAAAATGTAATGACAGTATTTGCAAAATAAGAGTTATAATTATTATAATAATATCGTGTGATCTGGCTATCTCAGGTCTGGTGTCAGAGTTTTCAGGTCGTAACTGATCAATTTCAGGGCCTCTGACATGACCTAACGAATGCTTTTTAAGCAGCCGGGACCGACGGCTTAACGTGTCCACCCGAAACACGGGAGTGGCCCGAGAAAAATAAGAGTTGAATAGGATGAGAATAGTTTCAAATCATTCAAATCTCCCCTGTAGGAGAGCTTATAGTAAAAAATGCATAGAAATTGATTTATTCAAGTTCTTTTTTGTTTTTTAAACAATTTAGTACCTATAGATGGAAATTACTGAGATATTGCAAATATTCAAATAAATTTATTAATTTTGATTCAATTATTAATTTAGTATGGAACGAATGCATAGTAGATCTATGTGTTCTATTGAACTCTGTTTTTTTTCAAATAAGCAAGTACAATAAAGTAGGTCAAAGACTAACCTCTATTTGGGACTGTTCTCATACTAGGTTCCTAAATTAGGAAGAACGATAGCACTGGTTTGCCTTATTACACCTCTTCAAATTTTACCGTGTGTACATTGAGAGTCATTTGTACAAATAAATAAAGAATTAGGGCGAGACCATATTTGGCGTTTTAGGCGTTTTCAGAATCCAGAGTCGGAAGAGCAGAAAGATCTCCGATTGGCTGATTGGGTTGGCGCCTGAAAAAACGCCTGCTTTGATCACGCCCTAGGTGATCCATAAATATAAAAGCGAAATGGCACTGACTGACTGACTGACTCACTCACTCACTCGCATAACTAAAAATCTACCGGACCAAAAACGTTCAAATTTGGTAGTATGTTCAGTATGTAGAGGCGCACTAAGAACAGATTTGGAAAAATTCAAAAGATACGCCCAAAATCAGCGTTTTTTTGCTTTTTCTCAGATTTATCGATAACAAATGAACAGAAAATGTTCAAATTTACTACAGAAGCTCAGCTGGGGTGTAATAATGTTGTATTGGAAGGAATTTGAAATAACGCCAAAGATACGCCCAAAATTAGCGTTTTCTCAGTTCTTTCATCAAGTAATAGACAGAAAATGTTCAAATTGCACTAAATAATTGAAATTAATCGGTGATTGAATCGAACGAGGAAGTACTTCGACTTTCTGATGGAATGAAGTATGCTGAAATGAAAAATGCAGGCGAGAGAAGCGAGCCCGTTGATCTCATTTTTGGACGATTCAGTCGGGGGTCCAGGGGGCGGAGCCCGCTGGCTAGACGGATATGGCGAGCGAAGCGAGCCTGACGGCTAGTTAGTAATAAAGTTTCAAGAGAAGTTTGTATGGCAAACGGAGATCACGGTTTTCCTGCTGGTAGAGCTCATATAGATCTATGACTTGTGCGGGGGTAATAATTGTGTGTGAGATAATGCAGATGAATGCTATATGGAATAGGAATCAATAACCGATAACCGATGCAGCGACAGTGGTGACTCTCCAGACCACTAGCATACGCCTGTTTGTAATGGCGGAGAGAATGGGAATACAATATGCCTACATCTTCATTCTCACAATAAGTAAACCATTACAATGATAGAGAGAGGGAATAAGGCCACCTTGTGCTATTCCTCTCCCGAATTTAGATGAAGTTATACATAGTCCAAAATAGGTTAAGTCTTGTACCCAGCCTTCACTTCTCAAAATTTCAGTTCAAAAATATTTCCACAAAGCAAGTTTTCAAATTCAGATGTTCAAAACTAAACATCCCCTTCTCTTTGGTAATCACTCCGCTATTACAGATTCTCACGATCTCTGCCTCAGGAGCAGGGGCGCCATTTAGAGGGCAGGGGGGCCTAGGCCCCCCAAGGACCAGATAAATAATGAAAATGCGGGTCTATCTACACGAATCCTTAGAATCTCATACTGATTAAATACTTTTTTAAACAGCAGTAGTATAATTCCTTCTACAGTATCAACAACGTAGCAAAATTGCCTTGAAAGTATGGCTAAAAGTACGGAGTAATAAAGAATATATTTTTCTCTGTGGTATAGTTGAAGCTTAAATATGGAATGGGTATAATTTATTGATCAGGGCACAATAAGTGAGTTATTGCATAAATTTCAACTTGAGAATTAACAAGTTTCAAAATGACACAGTTAAAGCAAAAGATAGGACACAATCAGACAATCAAACATGTATGTACAGAGTTGGTGAGAATTATGGGAACTGCTTAATGATTCTTTAGCTTTCTAACTGAAAGTTATTTTCCAATTAGAATATGATCCCCAATAAAATTGTTGAAATTGTTATGGTAAAATAAACATTTATCTGTTTCCATGATTTTTAAGAAAACTGTTCCAGTGTATTCCTACTTTAGGGCCTCTCTGTAGGCCTATATTTCTAATAAATATTTCATGATTTAATATAACTAATATAATGTATATGTTTGTATTGATACTTCAACTACATTTGTATAAAACTGGAAAAAATGAAGCATATAATAACATCTTTGAATGTAACATTTATAGAAAAGAACCCAGGACCCTCTAAACTTTGGGGGTATTCCTTCCCCCCCTCATACCTCTTGGTTTCCCCCCACCCCTAGCAGTTTGGTGAAATGGCGCCACTCAGGAGTTATACTCTGCTTTGGGGTATTATTCAAGGTGCTTATGATATATTGTGAAAGCTTTAAAGGGATAGTAAGAAAAATACAAATGAAAAACACCCACTCCTCAATTGAACAGAGACAATAAAACGTTGAGTGATTATTGTGAAAGGGCACAAACTCAAGGGCCATTATGCAGCCTTACACTTGACATTTTAGAATGAAGAGTAAGAGAAATCGAAGGGAAGACAGCAGATGCAAACCATCCCCTCTCTCCTCCCACCTAGAAACTCTGATAGCTCAGGATAAGATAGCAGATAAGATGGTGAAAGTGTGAGGGGGTGAAGAAGAGAGAGAAGGAATGGGAGCAGCCATGAGAGAAAGAGAGAGAGAGTGATGACTCGTAGTTTGTAACAATGTTGAACACATTGATTCGCAAGGGATGATGGTGGCTAGGGTAGCATGTTATTGGGACGGCTCGTAGCGAAGCACGGTCCTGCAGATTATTGATCCCGACTCAACGTTACCTCCCTTACCCCCTAACAAACCCTAACACCACCCCCCACCCCAACGCCATCCTTCCTTGTTCAGCTTTCTACTCGTCACTCCAGCGTCGCTTATATATCCCATAACACCTGCAGATAATTGCCAATAAAAGCAATCCATCCAAGCACCTTCCACTTTTCTCCTTTGTACCTTGCAAGAAAAGCATCATCAATTCACTATTTTCTCTCCCCTCCCTCACGTTCCTGCTCCATAATCTCCTCCTTTCCCTAGTAGATATTTCAAACCTTAAAGATGTCATTACTCAGCTATCAGGAAATAATAGGGATTTTTTAGCAATATACAGAGCGCCACCTTCCGATTCTCTCCTTTTACCTCGTTGGAATCATTGTTATTGGAGACATTTATCCATTGATTTATCTCCAAATTGTGCCCGAAGGAGTTGCCAAATTGAATTATACCGAAGAAGTACGAATTAATGTCATCTTTTCCAATATCCTTGAAGCACAATTCTTTCAAGAAAAATCAAACGTCAAGTCAACTTGTTTTTCATCATTATCACCTTCACTTCAGGGATTAGGTTTAAGATGGAATTAATTAGAGAATGCAATTATTCAAATGCTAATTAATATATAATTATTATTCAACGAAAATCCTGAATAAATGCTGCAAATCACCCCGAAGACTTCTGCTACTGCAGAAATTGACAACCGGGTTAACAGCTAGATGGAAATTCGATGAGAACCACTATCCAAAAATTAGTTGCCAGCCCGGGAATCGAACCCGGTACCTATTCGATTACTGGTACCGGGTTCCGGGTACCGGATTAAGGTACCGGGTTCGATTCCCGGGCTGGCAACTAATTTTTGGATAGTAGTTCACATCGAATTTCCATCTAGCTGTTAACCCTGTTGTCAATGTCTGCAGTAGCAGAAGTCTTCGGGGCGATTTGCAGCATTTATTTAGGATTTTCGTTAAATAATAATTATATATTAATTAGCATTTGAATAAATGCATTCTCTATTTAATTCCATCTGTAACTGGTTGGCCGCTATGACTTCGTATAAAATGAGCGCTGCTATCCAGATATTGTCAGTTTGGTGTAAGGGTAAGCATTCCTGACTAGCAATTGGGAGGTACCGGGTTCAATTCCCGGGCTGGCAACTAATTTTTGGATAGTAATTCTCATCGAATTTCCATCTAGCTGTTAACCCTGTTGTCAATGTCTGCAGTAGCAGAAGTCTCGGGGTGATTTGCAGCATTTATTTAGAATTTTCGTTAAATAATAATTATAGATTAGGTTTAACCAGTTAACATCTCAAAAACGTCTTTCAGCGGAAATGATGTACTGGAGGAGGAGTTTAGGATTAACTTTGCTGGATCGAATCAGGAATAAAATCATGATCATATCATTTTGTTTGTAATGTTTTTTGGGAATAAATTTCATTTCATAAGAGAAAGAATGAGCGAAAAAAACACAATAATGGATGTCATTGGAGAGAAGCAATTAAAATGGTATGGACACCAGCGCAGAATGAATGAAGGAAGACTACCTTTGAAAGTATGGAATTGGGTACCAGCGACCAGAAATAGGTGTGGAAGACCGCGAAAGAATTGGGTATCCAATGTCCACATTCAAATGGAGAGAAGAGGTCTCTTTGAAGGAGACTGGATAAACAAGGGAAGATGGCGATTGGTATGCAGGAAGCGACATAACTAAAGTTGCAAAAACTCGCTATATATGTATAATTAATATGTTCCGATACACATCTCTTTCTCTGCCTCCCTACATCTCTTTTTCCAGTAGGTCTATAGTTTTGGACCTCGAGTGGCATTCTATTCGAATGACCAGTTGCGTCTATTTTGTGTAATTCTTTCTGCATGAAAAAGTCATTTTGTTTTGAAAAGGAGTATTATTTATTCCATTAATCACAGAGATTGGAGAAAAATTTATCTGAAGTGATACTCTTACTAGTAGTTCTGTGATCAGTAGACCTCACGCAGTATTCTCATCTACAAGTACCTGATTGAAACTATAATATACCTTATGGAAATACAGCAATAGACTGGCTTCTCCACACATCTGTGTAATCACTTGTCAGCTGATTTATGATTAATAATTCTGTAGTCTGATTTTTACTCTAATATTGGCGTATGAAGAAGGCTCCTTCTTCCTGTTATATTATCCTTGAAATGCAGAATTTCCAAAAACCTTGTATATACGTCGACGCGCAATTAAAAAAGGAACATACCTGTCAAATTTCATGAAAATCTATTACCGCGTTTCGCCGTAAATACGGATCATATAAACATTTAAACATTAAGAGAAATGCCAAACCGTCGACTTGAATCTTGGACCTCACTTCGCTCGGTCAATTAAACAGGCCACTTCCATGTTGTTTGATCCAATAGTACTTGACGAAAAAATATATTTTACTTTCAGTTTTATTTATTTATTTCATTGACAATCACAAATCATAAATCACAATCAATTTTCCTAATTATTGGAAGTTGATACATCTTCTCCCATACAATAAAGCTTCTTACAACCATTCAATTTATAATAAATACTTGGTATTATCAAACAAACAAGCTTGAAATCATAAAGAGTGAAAGCATTAACAAAATCAGATCTCGGATCATTGGGGAAAGTCAACTCTTCAAAAAAGGGAATATTTCGATAGAATTCCAACATCAAGGGTCCTTTTCATAAGTCAAGTTTCCTTTATTCAAGTTTTCTTGACGTTTGTGTGAAATTCATGTATTTTTAGAACTTGAAGTAGAGTTTACAAGTACAGAAACTTGAATCCACTGTACCCTTCAATGCAGACCCTTCTTCAAGTTTTGATGATTCAAGTAGAAGTTGCTCATGTTTGGATTCAATTGAATCTGTAAGGTGCAATCCAACATACAAATGGGAAAATGAGACAAAAACAGTTATTTTCATGTAGAATATACAGAAACAACTGAATAGAAAAGTATGATGCAGAAAGAAGTAAGATTAAGGAGAAAACTTTGAGGTTAATGAATTAATTATAATTATAATTCGATTTTGTACTTCTTGATTATACAGTTTTGAGGTTATGAAAACTTGAGTTCAAGTAAATTTGATCAATGAAATCGCAGCTCTAAAGGAGAAATACGATAAACCGTGAGCTAGCTCATAGTGAAAATTCAATTGAATGAAATTGGAAGTGAAGTGAGAAGCTGTGAAATGGATGAATAATTAGTGAGCTCTGACAGGGCCTTATAAAGGACACATTAATTGGAAACGAGAACAATAAAATTGGCAAAGAAATTTGAGTCAATTAACGACAAATGTAATTAAGTTCGCATTTGGGACAAGAGGCCATGATCAATTTATTTGGTGCAATTTTCAGTGAATGGTCATATGCCATTCCACCTCCGACGACCTTTGTGGATTTCTTCTGCCCCCTTTCTACTGAACTAACAATAGAAGCTAAACTAGCCTAAATCCGGGCGTACTAATTACATAGGAATGAAGAATTAGTTGGGATGAAAAGCTATTCAAGGAAGGAATGAAGCTTTTCACATGATGGTTAGTTCGTTCAGGACTGAATAAGAATTACAACTGGTTCAATACAGCGGTTTTGAAAAAGGTTTGAGCATTGTAAGAGTCGGGAAAAAATACCTAATGACTAAATATGTTTTGATACTGAAATTCCTTGAGGAACAGAATATTTGCAGTTCACTATTCTCTATTCCCTTTCGTGGGGAGAACGACGGTTTTAAGAATTAAAATAACAAAAGTCGAATCAGTGGTTTGGATCGAAAAGTACTGTACCATTTGAAACCAGTTAAATGCGATCATGAAAAACGATCATAAAAAATCATCAATGAATGAAATTGAAATTAAGTTAAACTTAATTTTAATTCAGACTGGAGACAAATCAATTTATTATAACTAAGTTTGTAGCATGAATGTTGATGTTGTGGAACTTTTCCATAATTGAATAGACTTAAAATGTTGTCAAAAATCCACTCTATTAAAGTGGATCAACGTTTCAAGTCTATCCAATTTCTTATAGGTTTAGCATAAAAATAGCTTTTAAACTAGCTAGATACAGCTAACACAGAAATAAAAAAGTATTAATCATGTTTGTGTTCAATCTCAATTTATTGACGCAATATTTACTTTCGAGTATGACTATTAGATAATTCTCATTCATCATCATCATCATCATCATCATCTCACGTGCCAGGATTAGCTATTGAATGTTTCGACTTATAAACAACTTATTTGGATTCGAGAAAGTTACATGAATTTACATTAATTAGAAAAATAATCATCAACATAATCACAAATATCAGAGTGTTAGATTACTGAAGCGTGACAACGCAAAATAGTCTGAATGATTTACATTTAAAATTCGAACTCTGTTATAGCATTTCGCAAACAGTATAAACTTGAAGACATTATTTCCCTTTTACTTCAAGGAGACATCATGGGGGAGCACAACTTACATCTTTGAATAATTTATGCTCACACCGTAGAAACAACCTTTCAAAATGGCTTTACAATCATAAATATCGCAAGGATTGCGATGTATATCTTGAAGACGAAAGTGATGACAATCGAAAGGTTGAGAAAGCTGAAGGGGCGCTAACCCCCCCCCCACCCCGTACAACCCTAGTCATCCCCTGTCCGCTGGGAGCAATTTCAGCAATTGAAGATTTCCACCAACACCCTCCACAACCACCTTCAATCACTTGACCTTTTTATTTGGAGAAGGGATCGTTGCCACTTGCCTTTATCAAGGAATATTGTGCTGAGCATGCCCCTCGGATTTGCAGATTGTAAGAATCACACCTTATCTCTTCTCCTAAGTAAAACGTTCTACAAAGGTTGATGAAAAATCTGGTGTGGCGCACTCACTCAACTTTCCTTACCGTTATTAAAATTCTCATTATTGACCAAACGAAGTGAGGTCTAAGATTCAAGTCGACGGTTTGGCATTTCTCTTAATGTTTAAATGTTTATATGTTGCGCATTTACGGCGAAACGCGGTAATAGATATTCATGAAATTTGACAGGTATGTTCCTTTTTAAATTGCGCGTCGACGTATATACAAGGTTTTTGGAAATTTTGCATTTCAAGGATAATATAAAAGGAAAAAGGAGCCTCCTTCATACGCCAATATTAGAGTAGAAATCAGACTATAGAATTATTCATCATAAATCAGCTGACAAGTGATGACACAGATGTGTGGAGAAGCCAGTCTATTACTGTATTATTGTATAAGGTCTATAGTTTCAATCAAGGACATTAAAGAGGTATGCATCTTTAAGCTGGGTTTACACCAAAGTTATTAACAAAATGGTTATAACTTAATCCTTATAGATTCTATTAGATTGAACGGAAGTTGACAAACACATATGTTCATCATGTGTATGATGAGTTATGTTCAATCTTATATAATCTAAAAGGATCTAGTTTTTAACATTTTTTCTAATAAATTTGTTCTAATCGCAGCTTTAAGGTCTTTGGTTTCAATATTTTGTTTTGCAGTCATGGTATTATTATGCATGCCCATCAGTATCAATATTCTAAAAAACTAATTTAGTAGGCGAATAAAAATAAACAAATGAACTAAATAATGCTGGAGAAATAATAATATTTTTGATTCTAAAAAATTAATTTTCATCAGATAGAAAGATCATCACGCAACTGGATGAATTATATCATATGGAATACAAATTCAAACGTGAACTGAGTTCTGAGTTTGTTGACATTTAAAACAGTTGACATCTGGTACTTGTGAATGAGAATACTGAGTGAGGTCTACTGTTCACAGAACTACTAGTAATTTAAAATCAATCGGCTGACAATATTTCTGCTATCAATCCAATTCTGCTATCTCTTCCAGTAAATTATTTGATAGGATCAACCAAGGTATCTAGAATACATTCTAGGTACATTGGAATCAACAATAATTGCATCTCTCATTAATTTTGCATTTGGATAATAAAATTTTCTCGAATTTCGAGCTTATTTTCAATATTAGGAGAAATTGTTACTGGACATTAATTATAGAGATTTCCATGCTCAATCATTTCCACTTGGAATTCTTCGTTTAAATTGTATCTGAAGCCTGATATTTGGAAATCCAAAATCAAACTTTGCATAGATGGGGCGGAGCTCCTGGAATCTTTACAGATATGAGACTTGTGGCAGTTGATAGAGCTTATCAATGACTGTTTTAGGTATGAGTTTGATCATAATCTTTGGAGCCGTTTTTGAGTAAATCCCTGTTTTAGACATCATTTTCGCCATTTCAGCCGCCATCTTGAATTGCATTTGATCAAAATTGTTCGTGTCGGATCCTTATAGTGTAAGCACACACATACAGACCAATACCCAAAAACCACTTTTTTGGACTCAGGGGACCTTGAAACGTACAGAAATTTAGAAATTGGGGTACCTTTTTTTCGGAAAGCAATAATTCCCTTACCTATGGTGATAGTACAAGGAAAGTAATAAACTGTCGAGTGAAACGTTCAACAGAGGTTGATGGGAAATCTGTTGACAATTTTTCTCGGAAAGCAGTACTTTCCTTACCTATGGTAATGGGGCAAGGAAAGTAAAAAACTGTCGAGTGAAACGTTTAACAGAGGTTGATGGTAAATCTGTTGACAATATCAAGTCGTTTTATTCAATATTTCCTATTTGATTAATTAATTTCTTACTTCATTGATTCATTTCTTATTTCTCATTTTATTGATTCATTTTTCGTTATATTAATCCATTTCTTATTTTATCAATTCATTCATCATATCGAGTACATAGCGGGGAAAAACAACAGGCCTAAGCCCATTACTGTTCTTCCTTCAATTTATACAATAACGATGTCCCAAAATAATATCTTATATGAGTCACATTTCTTATTTAGTTACTATTTCCTGGAGAGTTTCTACGAAAATGAGACCCAAACAGAATTCTGATATTAATATTTAATCGATGTAACAATTAAGGTTGTATCTAACAATCATTTCTCATTTGTTCTCAAGGTTTTCATTTTTTTATTTTTTCATTTCTCATTTCAAGGTTATATCTAACAATAGTTTCTCATTTCTTTATCAACCGGCACAGAAAAATTGATATTATTGTACAACGAACTAATACGACTGATACAGGAGTTGAAAATGTTAATAGCCAACTTTATCCAAGTCATTATTTTCATCTAATTTCGAGTGACAAGCTTATACTAAATAAACAAACATGCATGGACAATAAACTGGTTTGTCCATGAAATTGTAGAAGTCAGAAAGTGTAGAATTTAATAAAAAGTTCTATGGAGTCATGTTAAATATTTTATGAAATAAAAGAATCCAAGTCAAGTTAATTACAAAGTTATTCATTTATAATGAGTATACATTGTTTTAGAACACAAACAGTTCCGTGTCTACTCTGGCTACACACACCATCAGTAATCAAAAATTATTCTTAACTAATAATTAATTATTGGTAATCAACCAATTTTGTAACAAGGGAAGAGATTACAAAATGCAACGATAGACCGAATGAAAAAATAAAGCTTAAATCTATGATGCAACATATTATTTGACAAGAGACTCGTATTTTTTGTCAGAAACTGGAAAAGAAAATAAGAAGAGACTCGTATTTTTTCTCAGAAACTGAAGAGGAAACAATACAAAATCAAAACGATAGAGCTAGAGCTTTGTTGTTTTTCGTGTTTTATGATAATGCCAGTTCCTGGAATGTCGCAACCCAGTGACAAACTGAGATATCTGTTGAGAGACAAACTGAGAGAGACATCATCTGTGAGAGACAAACTGAGAGATATCATCTGTGAGAGACAAACTGAAAGGTATCAGTTGTGGTTTTCAATGATGATAGACTCCCTCGAGAATCTCTCTTCTTCTGCTGCAATCATTTTTATATCACTTGTTGTTGGCTGCGTTTCCAGGAAAATTCTACCGCCATCTAAACTCACTCAAATTGGCGTGAAATTGCTACTCACCAAACTCAAGATTTATCTGGAGGAAGAAAATAATGGAAAGTTGTGGACAAATTGTTTTTTGTTCAACTTCAGCTGTATTTTTAATGTTTCATTAATATTTGGAAAAACATGGAACAACTAGGAGGAATGGGAAATTATGAAGTTTTCTTCGAGTATTTATTATTTTGCGTAAGACATTTTTGTCAAATTTTGGAAATTTCACAGTATTATAAGTGCACGTCAAGTCTTAATTTGTACTGTATTGCCTAGGGACTGAATACTTATTTTTTCTTCGATGCACTCCCTATTCAATTGGAAATAATTTTTGGCTATCAAAGCCTGTTGTTTCCAAACCTGTATGTATGCTTGTAAATAATTGAATTGAATATAGGTTTCTTGCACTATAGTATACTGCTGTTGTTTTCATCTTCTCACTAGCTTACCCGGCGAACTTCGTACCGCCAAAAAGTCAATGTATCTCATGTCACACTTGACTTTATTTGGTGAATCATTAAATTTATCTGACAATCAATATTTTCATTTACATCTCAATACGGACTTCCTATGTGCTTAGTCATGCAGCATTTAGTGTTCCGATAGTGCAACATATTCTCGATCAATTCGTAGAAATATCTATCAGTAAAGTGTTGATTTAAAAAAAATAGATACCGGTAGGTTGGATCAGTGTTTCAAAGATGAATTTAATGTTTTCATAGTTTTTGATTGTCAATAGATGGTCCAGGGAATATGCGATGTACGATGAATTACACAGAATTCCATATTCTTTCCATCTTCAATTTTAGGATGAATATAAGCTAAGCTAAATTAAAAAAGAATCAATTTAGTCTGTCATTCTTCAGTAATTCATAATTGCAATATGAGCAACTCTCTTTCATGAGATGAATAGTTATTTTCCAGTTTCTCAATGATAGAGGAGTGATAATATTTTTATAGGTCTTCTAAGGAACGATTATCTACAGCTGGTACCAATCAACCACGGTACACTAACTTCAACTTCAAACCACCGTTTTAATACCAGTACACAATTGATCACAGGGTGACGTGTTTATTATATAGCTGGTAACTTCAGATGCTAAATTATAAGTAGCCACTCAGCCTAAAATTTCAAAAACATAGGTCTGTAAAATGGATTAATAAATAATTATTATTAGTCCCCCTATTAAAATGTCTGGTCAGAAACCATCCCCAATATTCACACAACATATTCCTCAAGTTTCATGCCGTTCTGTCAAGTAGTTTTCGAGTCTATAGGGAACAAACAAACTAACAAACACACAAACAGTCATTCATTTTTATTTATAGAGAATGGCCGTTTTGACACTTACCGATTTCTCAACGACACGACACAACACGACATGACAGGACAGGAAACTCTCCGATTGGCTGATTCTTAATAATTATTATTTAACGAAAATCCTAAATAAATGCTGTAAATCACCCCGAAGACTTCTGCTACTGAAGACATTGACAACATGGTAAACAGCTATATGGAAATTCGATGACAACTACTATCCAAAAATTATTTGCCAGCCCGGGAATCGAACCCGGTACCTCCCAATTGCCAGTCAGGAATGCTTACCCTTACACCAAACTGACAATCTCTGGATAGCAGCGCTTATTCTATACGAAGTCATAGCGTCCAACCAGTTTACAGAAGGAATTAAATAGAGAATGCATTAATTCTAATGCTAATTAATAAATAATTATTATTTAACGAAAATCCTAAATAAATGTTGTAAATCACCCCGAAGATTCTTAATACGCCAACCATATCAGGAAGCTCTCCGATTGGCTGATTCTCTATACGTCAACCAAATCAGGAAGCTCTCGGATTGGCTAATTCCACGACCTCAAATATACCGGCCTGCCTCTACAAAATGGCCGCCGTAGTGGGTGGCCGGCATTAAGCTGGTTCTCGTTTGTGCGTAAATGCCGTCGTCGACCACGACAGGATGAGGATCTCAGATTGGGTGGATTTCAATTTGTCTAAATAACCTGAAAGATTATGTTCAATTATGTTTTAATGGGGGAGGTTGAGTTTAAACTTTTTCATACTTTTACACAGCAATATTATGTTGATATTATGAGAATGGTTTGATTCTTGAATGATTAATACAATAATAATGAAAAGATATTTGATCAACTGTTTTAGCACACTTGAAATTTGGACAATATGAATGTCAACAATGTTTGTCATCGTCGACTGCGTTAATTTACGCACAAACTCGAAAATGCACCTTTAGTAAAAGATTAAGTTCAATTATGTTTTAATGGGGGAGGTTGAGTTTAAACTTTTTTATACTTTTACACAGCCATATTATGTTGATATTATTAAAAATGTTTGATTCTTGAATAATAAATACAATAATAATTAAAAGATATTTTATCAGCTGTTTTAGCACACTTGAAATTTGGACAATATGAATGTCAACAATGCTTGTCGTCGTCGACTGCGGAAATTTACGCACAAACGAAAATGCACCTTTAGTATTTTAAAAGGGAACTGAACAAACTAAGATTTCGACAAAGTATGAACAGCTAAATAGTGATTTTTACTTTCCTTGCCCTATTACCATAGGTAAGGAAAGTATTGATTTCCGAAAAAAATTAAGGTACCCAAATTTCTAAATTTCTATACGTTTCAAGGTCCCCTGAGTCCAAAAAAGTGGTTTTTTGGGTATTGGTCTTTACTGTGTGTGTGTGTGTGTGTGTGTGTTGTGTGTGTGTGTGGTGTGTGTGTGTGTTGTGTGGTGTGTGTGTGTGTGTGTGTGTGTGGTGTGTGTGTGTGTGGTGTGTGTGTGTTGTGTGTGTGTTGTGTGTGTGTGTGTGGTGTGGTGTGTGTGTGTGTGTGTTGTGTGTGTGTGTGTGTGTGTGTGTGTGTGTGTGTGTGTGTGTGTGTTGTGTGTGGTGTGTGTGTGTGGTGTGTGTGTGTGTGTGTGTGTGTGTGTGTGTGTGTGTGTGTGTGTGTGTGTGTTGTGTGTGTGTGTGTTGTGTGGTGTGTGTGTGTGTGTGTGTGTGGTGTGGTGTGTGTGTGGTGTGTGTGTGTGTGTGTGTGTGCGTCTGTGTACACGATAACTCATCTCCCAATTAACGGAATGACTTGAAATTTGGAACTTAAGGTCCTTTCACTATAAGGATCCGACACGAACAATTTCGATCAAATGCAATTCAAGATGGCGGCTAAAATGGCGAAAATGTTGTCAAAACAGGGTTTTTCGTGATTTTCTCGGAAACGGCTCCAACGATTTTGATCAAATTCATATCTAAAATAGTCATCGATAAGCTCTATCAACTGCCACAAGTCCCATATCTGTAAAAATTTCAGGAGCTCCGCCCCAACAATGCAGATAGATTCCCAATTATCAGGCTACAGATACAATTAAAACAAAGAAAATCAAGTGGAGTAGATTGAGCATGAAAATCTCTACAATTAATGTTCAGTAACACTTTCACCTAAAATTGAAAATAAGCTTTAAATTCGAGAAAATGTGATTATTCAATTGCAAATTAATGTTGATTCTATTAAATCATTCACTATGAAGAGATAGCAGACCTCATTTGTGTCTCCAGCGTTATTGCCCTGTCACCAGCTGGCTCAAATATTTGAATAGTAGACTTGAGATGCGCGGGAACACTAGCGTCAGGTGATCAATTTTCATAACGGCAAGGAAAGTTGTGTGAGTGCGCCACACCAGATTTTTGTAATAGTGAAAATTCTTATAAGTCCACCAACTACGGCGGCCATTCATTTTCTATGCTAAGGTCCGGTAGTATATTGGAATTATTATATTTCCAATTTATTCCTATCCGGAATATATTCCGGTAGTATATTGCTGATTCTCAATGCTTCGAAAAAATTAGGAAAATTTCAAATTGGCTAATCCTCGCTCGATACGTCAGCTTCTTATCGTGCTATGCCGTGTCGTCGAGAAATCGTCAAATGTGAAAAGAGCACAGAGAAATAAATTACTACTACTATGTGAAAAGAGTCGTCATTGGTGGACTTGAAGAAGGAAAATCTTTAATTGCATCAACCTGATGTTTGGTTTAGCTTCTGGACTCCATCCAGTGCATTGATCAGATAGTAAGGGTAAACACTGAGCATGGGAGAGGGCTGATAGAGTTGTTTCATTACTAGGATAGTACCGCACATACAAGAGCATGCTCAAGTTGATCGCATCCAATATAGGGGATTGCTGGATGTTAGGTTTCATGGGATTAGCAAGCGCCATAACATGTGCAGTGTGCTGTACTCCACCACTGCACCCCTCCACTAACTAGATCATCATTATTAATAATCTGCTATATGAACCGTTAATTGGATCAATATGTTGGTGAAAACAGATACTCATTGAGCACACAAAGGCTCTTAGCGAAATTAGAAAACTGATTTAGTATAAGAATCGTTAAATTATTATTACAAACTGATTTGATATAAAATTATTTAAAAATGAATTCCCATATTCATACAACTAAATCACACACTAAATGCCTTTAGTGTAATAATGAATTTTATTAAAAAATCGTGAAATGGTTATTGGAATAAATTGCCGGAACTTCAAATATAGTCACATCCAGATTAGTTTCAAATGCACCTAAATTTTATTTATTTATTTATCACATTGTGTACAAATACTTAACATGAGTAAAGGCACAACAGGCTCATGCCCAAAACTGTCCCATTTCCAATTTATACTATTCTGTCCAAATCAATGTTGGTTATGTCACTTTCACTTTTCAAAATACAATTTATGCTCTTCAATACTCAGATAAATGAGCAAATTTTGAATCAAATAGATACTATTAGAGTCTAGAATCAAAAAATCTAGAACAGTAACTTAATAATTATTCAAAAAGTCTAAATTTTGGATGAAACTAGAAATTTTTGAGCTAATAACTTCACACTTTACAAAAAACAAATATCAACATCTTCAGATTATCTCATAGGATTTTGAAAGAATGTTCTCTTATAATGCAGGGGAAAGCTACAAACTGAAAAGTTGTTGACATAGCATCTACATAATATCTCGCCACCCTTATAACATCTAGAGAGTGAGATATTATTTTTATTATAAGATTTCTTAATTTTTGACCCCTGTCAACTCAATCGGTATAGGCTACTCATGACAGTGCGAGTTGATTATCTTCGAGCGGTGTGACATTCTGTGTGAATTTCAGTCGTCTTATCAATAAAATTCTTTTACCATAGAACATAAATATTATGGTGAAAGAGATCATGTTTTAATCGAATAGGTGGACATTTCAAGGGTATTCTGTAATATATCTTCGATAACATGGAAATGAATAATGAAATAGGCCTAGTATATTTATTTATTTATTCATAATTTACAATCAACTTAAGGACAAAGAAACAGACTACTAACAGAAACTTGTTTTCATCCCAATTTCATGAAATAAATTGTCCAAATAAAGGTTAAATGTGCGACTTTCCAATTCTTCACTAACTTCTTCCACATTGAAACAAAACACAAATACTTGAAACAATTAATTTTGAATTTAGAAAGATTAAGATCCGAATTGATAGCAAAATTCCTTCTACTTACTTAGCACTCAAAACAAAGTATATAATAAAGTATATTTCTTTTCTACATAACAAAGTTGTGTTTCTTTTCTGGCTCAAAATTTTGCAAAATTCTCAAAAATTTCCAATTTGTAAAGATTTGAGTGAAATATTTTTGTTTTTTTCAGTTTTTAAATATCAAAATTCAAATTTTTAAGTTTAGTCATTGGTTTTGAAGTGGAAATTGGACTTTTTGAAGTGAAAGTGAAATCTTAACCTTATTCTTTTTTGAAACTTTTGTTTGTAAAAATTTGGGAGAAGACAGTTTTGGGCTATGCCTGTTGTCTTTTCCCAATCATATTATATTTATTATAATTATGATTTGTAATTGTCATTGAAATAAATAAATAAATATACATTTTTATAAAGAGTACAACTGAATTTCAGTCTTATAAACGAATTGGGTTACAGGACTTGAAAAGTCATCCGGTATTATTAACACACGTTTGAAAATTGAATTTTATTGATTAGATTTAAACAGGAACCAATTTGGATCAGAATGCCAGACTGCCCTAGATTCAAGTCAAGCTAATGTGTTCCAATTGGCAAACCAATGTTTGGATAAAAGAGAAGACCTTTGAGCCAGTTTAAAAGGAAATGTTACAATATCCCATACTGGAGATGTTGTTTTTGATATATTCTTTGGACCAGCAACAACATTGGAGCAGAGAGCATCTTGATAGAAAAAGCTATCTTTTGAAAGGAGGAATATAACGACCGGACCAGACCAGACCTACACTACTCAATAGCCTGCTTCCCCAGGCTGGAGTGGCTTCCACAGAGAAGAGTGGATGGGCTCACAGAAAGCACCACTTGAGTCCCCGCATAATAGTTGCGAGGGATGGCTCGCCAAAACGCCAGTGCACTTTCCGAGCGCCGTGAAACAAATTTCGATCCCGGCTCGTTATCGATTTCCAATTCCGGCGGTGGAAATGAAAACATCCCAACCGCCAGCGTTTGTTTGTTTCGCAACAAAGGAGGCAATAGAAACTGGAAGAACTGCAATCGAAATATTCATCAATCAGGAGCGTAGCTTTGTGATAGCACCTTCTCCATGAAGAGAATTCCTATTCGGTGGTTTACTCAGAATAAATTCTTTGAGAATTTGCAATATTTAGATTTGAATCGCTTGGAAATATGAAATAATAGTCATCATCATGGTGAATGATCAATTTAATTAGTTCATCATTGCATACATAAATTCCAAATAACAGTATAGAATGTACATTCTATACATTATATTATATTCTATAAATTCTGTGAGATATGCTATATTGAATAAGTAGTCTATTGATTGGAATCACTTGAAAATAATGAAACAATGGTCATCATCAATTGAATTAGTTCGCCATTGCATAGATAAATTCCAAATCCGAAAACAATAATATTCTATACTGTTATATCAATACCAGCTATTTTACAGCTTGAAACGCGGTATCCAAAATCGATCATCAAATCAAAAGCAAGTCACTGGAATCCACTACCAAAATTTCTAATTTGCACTACGATTGACATAGTATTACGTAATCAAACTTCTAGCGTAAAAAGTAAATTCGTATGACTTTTGTTGGTGGGGAGTCCCTTGCGGGAAGGTCCCACCGCCTGAATATATAATTTACTTCTAGCGTATCATGTATATGTTACGAATGTAATAGAACGTTTTACATGTTACATGTTTTATTTTCACTAAATTCCAGTCAATATTCCATAACTTTGCAATTTCATTGATACAGATTCTGTTTGTCGAATGAATTGGAATAATTGAGGAAATGGTTTCCATATTTGCAGAGCCAAGGGATGAAATACAAGTTTGTTCTTAGAATTCAAAAAGCATGCTCGGCTGATCTTATCTAGTAAAAAGCATTTGAGAATAATAATTCTCAATTACTGATTTCTGAGCAATCTACATCATAGTTGATTAATAAACAATCATTTATTTTATTCCATGAACCCATGTAATGAAAACAAAAGTTTATTCCGCCAAATCTCTAGTATTATGAATAGATTTCGGATATGAGATTCGCCTAGTTCAATTACAGTAAGAATCAGATAAAGCAAAAAATATTGGAAAGAGCACAAGTCGAAATAATTGGGAAGTACAAAATAGAGATTCACAGCCTAAGAAATATAAAAAACTATAACAAAGTAAAGTTGAGATAATTTTTAAGAGTTCGTATATCCCGCGATATTATATCTTTAGGCCTATACTAGTATTAACTGATGACCATAATGAATAATTATATTTTTCTGAAGTCATAGCATGTTTAGAGAGTATGAATTCTGTCAAAAACTGTATTCAAGCCATACCAATTTCAATATTAAGTTCCAATCACTATTACTCAATTACCATTGAAAATGTATTCAAATCTTCAATCTTGTTCTGATTTGAGACGAACAGGTTTAGTCTCCTTAAAGCTTTCCAGCTTACCTTATAGGTTTTAGCAAAGAGGAAAAAAGCATAAGAAGATATCCCATGGTATGGGAAGTTGTTTCAATTTTCAAGCCGATTTTCTCTCAACTCAAGCCGATTACTGAGAGTACTATTATTACTGTCTTAGCCGGGTGAGAGTGTAAAGTTGCGTACAGATATACGCGCCACGAACATGAGCAATTCACTTTTAATCAGCTGACTATATCTGTATTTTTACAGAAACGGTATAAGATATAGATATAAAAAGCTTGGCATCAGCTGATTAAAAGTGAACTGCTCATGTTCGCGGCGCGTATATCTGTACGCACCTTAAGAACGGCACAATATGAGAGACTTCCACCGTAACATAGCTTCACGAAACAGAACAACTAGGACTATTGGCTTGATTTGACATTGTAAATTAGAACATAAACGCCCTATACCATGAAATAATGGGGCGTACAAGGAAAATACATCAAGTCCAATTATTCCAAACTTCGATTTATCATTAGTTTTTAATTAATTCTATAAACTATGAGTGTTTAATAATAATTAATTATGGAACAAATGAAGAATATTTAATTTCTTGCAGTATGAAATTATTTTGTGAAAAATCACTATAAGGAAATTATAATTGATGTTAGAAATACAAGACTTGACCTATTTCGGACTATGTAGTATCGTAGAGAAACGATAGCATAAGTAGATATCCCATGGTATAGGGCGTTTATGTCGCAACTTTTACTGTTATCCCAAGCCGATATACATATATACACTATATGTGCCGTTCATACACTCTCACCCCAACAAAACAGTAAAAATTTACAATAATCGACAGTAATCGGCTTGAGATAACAGTAAAAGTTGCGACATAAATTCCCTATACCATGGGATATCTACTTACGCTAATGTTTCTCTATGGTAGTATCTAAATTTGAGAGAGGAATAGCACAAGGTTACCTCATTTTTCCTTCCCTATCATTTTAATAATGTACTTATTGTTTAAATGAATAAAGAAAGAAATTGGAAATTTATTTCCTGAAAAATTTACTCTCATGGTTTATTTTCCTTTTTTCCCACTTATGTTCTCATGCTATATTTGGTTTTAGCTTCAATATCACCACTGTATTCCTAACTAAACCATACGGTAACTGGTATGAATAGGTTTGCTGGCGTAAGGGAAACATAGGTTTCCGATAATCTGTTTTTAATGACAGAAGCCGTAATAAGCCAAGCAGGTTTGGCACGGTCTATAGTGTCCCACGCACAAATTTGCGGCAAGACTAGTGGGACCTAGAAGCGGGGTAATGGGCCTCCCACACCCAATCTATAGACCATAGATTCCTAGATTATAGATATAAGGGCATGATTTGGGAAGGCTGAAACCGAAGAGTGGGGTTTCAATAGAGGGCCCCACGAATCCGACACAGTCATTTATACCAGACTCTAACATCGTTATTCAAGATGATTACACTACCCATGAATATCAACCTACTCCATCGCAACGTTCCCGGAATGATAACAAGGATGAACTACGGAGGAAGAACAATACGATATTTACGATAAGAAGAAGAAGAAGAAGAAGAAGAAGAAGAAGAAAAAGAAGAAGGTAAAAAGTAGGATTCAAAGACAACAATACGATCTTTTTCATTAACACCACTCTACTCAATAAAATTTGTAAGTTTTGAAGATACATGATATTACTCCTAAATGATATCATCCTTATCCTTATCATTACTATATGATTTCAATATTATTTCTCAATAAATGAACCACAATGTTGGGAACTAAAATCAAATGCTAGAGAAAGTGAAGAATAATTAGAAAAAATCAGATTGATTTTTACGAATTATTATAATCCTCATCATTACTCTATGTTTTCAATATTATTTCTCAATAACTGAACTAATTGTGGAAAGCGAAATCAAATTTTAGAAATAGAATCCGAAAATCTTATATTTTTTTAAAATTATATTTTAGAATCAGATAGATTATAACACTCATCATTACTCCAAGTTTTCAATTTTTTTTCTCAATCTCTGAACCAATTTTTTAACCGGAATCAAATGTTGGAGAGAGTAGAGGAATCGAAATATTCAGATAGGTTATTAAAAATATAATTAGCTCCTTAAAGAGAAATGGGCAGAATCAGGTATTCTTAACAATTATTATTATCAACTCATCATCATTATTTTCAAATCAGGTTAATGATTCTCAACAATTAATTCCATAGATTCGAAATTGAATATAAAGGTGCGTACAGATTTACGCGCCGCGAACATGAGCAATTCACTTTGAATCAGCTGATGCCAAGCTTTTTATAACTGTATCTTACCGTTTCTGTAAAAATACAGATATAGCCAGCTGATTGAAAGTGAATTGCTCATGTTCGCGGCGTATATATCTGTACGCACCTTTAGAGAGAATCCAAGCAGAACTGTAAATCAACCAAGAAGCATAACTTCAATGAGAGTCAAATCAGGAACCCAAAGCAAATCAGCTTAGCATGAAGTGACCTATTCTACAGATCGATTAATATTGTTGAATTGGCCTCAATTGAATGGATAAATACAATAGGAAAAGTTACATCCACTTACACTTTTTGCCTCACCTACTGTACTTATGCATGTGAACATAAATTGAATCTTCATTTTATAACTTTTGCCTCACCTACTGTACTTGTTCTAAATGACAAAGTATGATCTGCTAAAAACTTGAAATATCATCATAATGCTTGCTGAAATTTATACTTTATCAAGTATAAAGTATACTTTCATCATAATACTTTTTGAAATTCATACTTTACCATCATCTATACTTTATAAAGCAAAATACTTGTTGGGACTATAATCATGATAAAAAATTATTATCAGTACTATCGGTTAGGCTAAGCAGATAACAAAGTATAGAAATCCTAAGAGTATTAGAAATCGCTAAATTATAACTCCCAGAGTTCTGAATTCAACACAATTCACGCAAATAAATAAAACCAGGAGAATCCTATTATATTGAGGGAGCAGTTTCTGTATATATATATATATATATCTGGTTATTTATGTTCAACGGATCTCGAAAACGGCTCCAACGATTTTCACGAACTTTTGAGCATAGTAGGTTTTATGATATAAAAATTCGATTGCACTAGGTCTCATCCTTGGGAAAACTCGCTGAACGACATTAAAAGGATAATCCATCCTTGGCTGAAACAGCTGAGACTTTCGTCGTCTGTGGATAGTAAAAAGTGAGCCAGTGATTCTGTTGAAAATCAAAATATCGCATCCCCGAAAGTCATAAGCTGACGTATAGCCAGCTGTAAAATATGAACACGATCATTTTAGAGAATTGTCAATAAATAAAAATAACGAGCGAAGCTCGGTGCCCCGATATTAAATATTATATAGTAAGCTTAACTGTATAGCGACATATATACAGTTACAATATAAACATGATATAGTAACTTTATAGCGACAGAGTCTATCACGTTTATTGCTATAACCATAGCCACCTATAATACATATAACACCTATGTATTAGAGGTGGCAATGCTATAACTTCATGACTGTTAGTATTGCATGATGACTGGCTAAATAAAAAAAGCATGAATCACCAACAGAAATTCCCATCTATGAACTAGAACTTTGAAGCCAATCTATGGAACATTTACACAACAGGACTTCAAACAAGCTCACAGTAATCCGCGGGTTTTTTCGTTTGAAAATTGACAGTTCCGCAGATCCCCCCTCGAATGGATGGGGAATCGCGCGGAAATCAATACGAGTCCAAATAAGTATGAGAAACGCCGGCTGTGTTATAGCGGCCGGCTGCTGTATTATAGCAGCGGATGGCGTTTTGTCGCTATAATTCCGACGGTACATCAGTGTTTGAGCCACTCCCAAATCCAAGCATCTCCCACCCCTATCACAATATTCCAATACAAAACTGCAATGCTGTGACACGATATTCCATGCTCATTGATTGGGTCAACACGGTGCAAGTATTTTTGTTACAAATTCTACGGGTGGTGTACTATACGACCACGCACTGACCGCATAACACAACACAATATATGTAGTCATTCTTTAAAAATATAGTTGTATCACTTCTACATGGATTAGTGATGGCAGAGGGATGTGAATTGAATTACTAAACTGGTGATTGGACTTCAAAGCAACTATCACATTCCAGAATGTTTATTGATAATGATTGAATTGTTTATTGATGATATATTAAAAATAATTATTATCTACAATCAACTTGAGGTTTATTCGCAGAATTTTCGGTGTAAAATGATTAAAATAATATGAATAGACTTCAGACTACAAGAGGAATTATCTCTTTAAATGGGAGTTCATTGAAGTGGCAACATATTCAAAGAACACTATGAAAAGAACATAAATTATGTTGGATTCAAATTAATTCAACTTGAGGTTAATTCACACAATTTCCGGGGTAAAATAATGAAATAATATGAATAGCCTTCAGACTACAAGAGGAATTATCTCTTTAAATTGGAATTCATTGAAGTGGCAACATATTCAAAGAAAACTATGAAAAGAACATAAATTATATTGGATTCAAATTAATTCAACTTGAGGTTAATTCACACAATTTCCGTGGTAAAATAATTAAAATAATATGAATAGCCTTCAGACTACAAGAGGAATTATCTCTTTAAATTGGAATTCATTGAAGTGCAACATATTCATAGAAAACTATGAAAAGAACATAAATTATGTTGGATAATACAACAAGAGTCCAAGCTCGTTTACAAATGGTTTGACAAAACAACTCGTATACGAGTAATATCAAAACATGATAGACTATTAAATTATGATATAATAGTAAGAAACATATTTCGAAAAATATCAAATTGAGAGAATCTTCTTCTTCATGTGCCGTCTCCATGGCAAACAGTGCATATTTGGAGCTAAGTTGAACAATAATTTAAAAACTTATCTCATACTAGCCGTCAGGCTCGCTTCGCTCGTCATATCCATCTAGCCAGGGAGCTCCGCCCCCTGGACCCCCGACTGGATCGTCCAAGAATGAGATCGGCAGGCACGCTTCGCTCGCCTGCATTTTTCATTTGTAGGACGATCATATGTTAGGACGATCCAGAAGGGGTCCAGACTAAACGGATAAACGGATGATTGAAGTAGCAGTGCCCAATCAATTTTTCCGCGATAAATGCATTTCAATCTTCAACTTGATGCCAACTTAACAAAGTCAACTCAACTTAATGCCAACCTGACAAAATTATTAACTTAGTTACCAGTTAACAACTGTTTCGAAGAGGTACTCTCTCCAGATTATAGTTCTATATTAACATATGGTATGGACATTTCAATTATAATTTCAAGATATTGGAATAAGAAAAATATACATGCTAAAAGACGAACTTTAAACCCTTAAAATCCACCCTTAGAGTTAAAATATTGCCAAAAGATTTCTTAGTGCGCCTCTAAAGGGCCTACTGACCTACCAAATTTGAGCGTTTTTGGTCCGGTAGATTTTTAGTTCTGCGAGTGAGTGAGTGAGTGAGTGAGTGAGTCAGTCAGTGAGTAAGTGCCATTCCGCTTTATATATATATATATATATATATATATATATATATATATATATATATATTATATATATATATATATATAGATATAGATCAAACCCCTTTTCGATGTAAGAATACTAAATCCCAATCTCTCAAATTTCATAGAAAAATTGATCAAACATTTTTTTCCAATTGATATTTCTCTATGTGATAATTGATTTATAGTATCATTATTGAAATTATATGTAAAAAAATATTCTTCTATTAAATGACATGATTACTATTGATTGATTCAATTCAAATGAAATACAACACTATAAATTCCGCTTCAATACCATTTAGAATGAAAGACGGCTAAACAAAATCTTATCATGAGTATAATTTTGCTTTTCAGAAACATTGATAAATCATTCGATTTTATCGTTACTACATGGTAGAAACTGAAGAACAACGAGTACTTCTTCACTGTGTGATACAAGGTTGTGGAGATGACAAATGAGTGGATTATGTGGAGTGGATCAATAGAATGGTATGAGATGAGATTGGTTTCTGCCTGCGATTGCACGGCAATATTGGATTGTGTGGCCCAATAATGGGCAACAGTTCGCTCCCGCCTGCCAGAGCCGACGTTAGCAATAACGAATTGTTGCCATTACAATCCGCCGCCGTCAAGACACATTAAAGCTGCGAAAGGCAGAAGATTAGCGCAACTAATAAATTCAACCGTTTGCGTAATGTTAGCGAATAAATTAACCGAACAGGGGCACCGATCCAATAACGGCTGAAAATTAGTTTAAATAATGTGGATGGATCGCCGCTTTTAACAGTACAGAGTGCAAAATAAGCACCAGAGAGAGAAATGGAGACTTCACAGTTTACAGAGTGCAAAATAAGCACCAAAGAGAGAAATGGAGACTTCACAGAGAGAGAAGAAAAATAGAGACTCCCGCAACAAACCCAATAGGAAGCAGCTCTCTAGGCAAACTTTTCTGGTTAAAATGCTAATTCTCATCGGCAAAGTTCGAAAGTAGATCTGCCTACAGTATAGCTTTCCACTAGTATTCAATTGACAACCACTGGACAAAAACTATTTGCATATCTGATCTTTATCAGGAATGAATGGAGTTGTGCTTTTTTTAGTATGCAATCTTCAAGCTCTGTAGAACTTCTTCTGAAACGATAACCTATATTTGTAGATGATGGAGTTGAATCTACTAGATTAGAAGATGATGTAGTTCTTTTCTGGTCTATATCAGGAATGAGTGCAGTCATGCTCTTTTATAGTTTGCAATCTTGAAGCCCTATGGAAATTCTTCTGGAACGTTAACCTAGATTAGTAGATGGTGGAGTTGAATCTACTAGACTAGTAAAAAAGATAGAGTAGTTCTTTGGAGTTTTTTTTCAGATGCTTTACGTTTAAAGCTTCCAATAAAATAGTTTACCTATCTATTCCTTCGAAGATTTGAGCCGGCTAACTTAGATTAGTGAATGAATAAACACTGCCGTATTCCGATGAGAAATTCCAAGGGAAATACACAATCATAATGAGTTCTATGAATGAATATTGTAGGAGAATTACATGAAATGAGCTGGTATTTGATTTTAAAATATGAACATTATATCTCAAACTATTTTTTCAAATCAATTCATGTAGCATGTAGGGAATACATATTTTCTCTGTTAGTAAAGTTTCCATGTTATTATAGTAAGTATTTATTTATTTATTTATTTATAAGGTTAGCAAAAAAAAAATACAAGAATCGGAAAAGAAAAAACAGGCTATTGCCTAAAACTTCTTCAATTTCCTAATTTAGTTTTAAATTGTCCAAATATTATAGGTTATGTCCATTCAAATTTCTACACCAAATCACAATCTAAAATATAAATTAGAATAAAACAAACAATTTTAAATTTGGATGGATTAATAATAAAAGTTTCTTAAAAACATGAAACAAACTATAAATTCACAAAATAAATAAAGTATGAGATATATGTTTTTGTTAAACTTCAACTAGGCGTTGCACCCTTCAGTCTGCTAGTGCTACCTGGTCACGGGTTCGAATCCCGCCGAATCCCATCGAATAGGCATGGACGTTTGTTCATCTCATAATTCACCCTCGCACTTCCCATTACCCACGCACAAGCAAAAGCTCATGTGGGCATCATCCGCGATGGAAAAAAAATTAATTAATTGAAATGTATTTTGTAATTTAGGATTTTCATGGTAGATAAATTTCAATTTTAATTGATGAAACAACACTTAAAGACAATTAAAGGTGTTGAAGTAAATTCAGTAGTTAATTATTGCTAGAAATCCAAAGATATTATTAAAGATACACTTGAAGACAATTAAAGGTGTTGAAGTAAATTCAGTAGTTAATTATTGCTAGAAATCCAAAGATATTATTAAAGATACTATGGTAAAATATTGACAGGTCCTGGACACTTATCGCTGAAACTTTTCAATATCCTCCCTATCACTGTTAGGGAACTAGCATTTGCTTCATTCAAGAAAAGATTGGAGAATCTCCTTTTAAAAAATACAATTTATTCTTTTTCTGAGTTCATTCATCTGCCCGTGTTAGATTTTTTTAGACTTGAGAATTGTTATGTCATTTCTCTTGATTTAGGTCTGCTTTTATTAATTCTCATAGTGCTTTATATACCCAAATTTCTTTCAAATTTTCTTTTCCAAAGAACATGAAAAATACTTTATTAAACAATCTGAATCTAATGAACATGATACCAGGAAAAAGTTCGATTTGGTAAAGCTCACCATAAGACTGCACAAATCCTACAAGAGCCATAAATATCAACAGTTCGTACTGTTCAATAAACTGCCCTCAGTAATCAGAAACCTTCCAAAAGATATGTTCAAGAAAAAAGTGAAGGAGCTACTAAAAACTAGGGTGTTCTATACATTTTATTATTTATCAAAATTTGGGAACAGAATAGTTTTAGGCTATGCCTGTTGTTCTATCCCGATCATATTCATATGATTTGTAATTATATCAACAAATAAATAAATTATTATTATTAAATTAGAGGAATAGCCTACCTCAGCAGCGAATTTGTTACCACATAACGAATAAATTCTAAAGTAGTCTTGATGTGGCGAAGTTCTTTCATGTAATCTTATGATGTTTTTTTATGTTATCTGACAATGTTTTTTATTGTACCGTAGCCTATCTCAGTTACTTCATCAATGTAAATGTCTATCAATTTCCTTTGTACCTGACCGACGTGACGAGATCCATGTATATGTTATATATTTGTTGATCAATAAAATGTATTCTATTCTATTCTAAAAAAAATCATATTTTTATAATGTTTGTTATATTTTTCTTGTAATAGTTTTATTGATGTTTATTGACTTCTTGTTATATTATTTATTGTCGTTTCCTATTGCATTGTATATTGGTATTCTTATTCTTGAAGATAGTAAATCAACAACTCCAGCTTGGGTTGTTAAAACAACATTAATTTATCGTGAATACTATAGTCTGAAGGCTCATAATGAAAATAAGGTTAATATGAGTTTGTTGAATCATAATAATTTATGAGTACTGGTAAAGACTGAGGGTCGGTTTCCGAGCTCGGGATTTAGCTAAGTTCTAGACTTTAAACAGCTGGATTCAGAAAATTGGCTTTCCGAAACGAGGAATAGTCGTAGTTTGTTGATAATCTTTATTTTCTCATTTATATAATTGGAAACGTATTTCCTTGACGAATGTAAACATTCCTAAATAATTTAAAATAGCTGAAACTTTACACTATTCACTCTTTATTTTATGTTGTGTTCATTTTTCTAGTTTTTCGAAATTTAATTTAAACGTGACTGCGACTATGACTAAGACTACGCCTCGTTTCGGGAAGCCAATTTTCTGACTCAGCTGTCTAGAACTTAGCTAGATCCCGAGCTCGGAAACCGGCCCTAAATAAAAATTATAAATTAATGCTTGAATCTGGGCTCGGGCTTGAATCTGTGGTACTGGTTTTATTTTCAGTTTAGTTTTGGTGATACGATACTAATGGAATGGAAATCGCGATTTCTCACTTCAACTCTCTTCCTCTAGCAAATTTTCCCATAGAAAACAGAAACGTTAAGAGGATAAGCGACCATAAAATCCTTCTCAAAAGTTACAATACACTTTCAAAGAATAGAGCGGGTACTAAAAAGATGGGCGTGTAAAGTCACAGTGAATAATACGAAAGGGTTTTCTCCCTCTTATATGGCATCGTATATACTAAACGAATATAGTGTTGTATTAGCCGACATGGACGGACGTCTAGGCGCCACACTTCCAAAAATCAATACCGGAGAATGGTACAGAGGACAGCGAGATGGGTGTCGTCTCCAAAAGTCAAGTTTTGCAACAACAAGAATGCACTCTGCGGTCATTGCACCTACATCAACAATGTTGCCGCTTCTTTCCATTCAAAATAACATGATCACAATAACAGTGATGGTAGTAATAAAGCTATATTAATCACCCGAGAATCAGGACCATGCGATGAAAGATCTCAATTAGAGAATGATTTAATTGACCGAGCGAAGTGAGGTCTAAGATTCAAGTCGACGGTTTGGCATTTCTCTTAATGTTTATATGTTGCACATTTACGGTGAAACGCGGTAATAGATTTTCATGAAATTTGACAGGTATGTTCCTTTTTTAATTACGCGTCGACGTATTTACAAGGTTTTTGGAAATTTTGAATTTCAAGGATAATATAAAAGGAAAAAGGAAAAAATAATTATTTTTTTTCGGAAAGCAATACTTTCCTTACCTATGGTGATAGGGCAAGGAAAGTAAAATCATACTATAGAATTAATTATTCATCATAAATCAGCTGACAAGTGATTACACAGATGTGTGGAGAAGCCAGTCTATTGCTGAATTTCCATAAGGTCTATAGTTTCAATCTGGTACTTGTGGATGAGAATACTGCTTGAGGTCTACTGTTCACAGAACTACTAGTTATCAAATGTGCTTGAGCTCCATTGTGTCATTTTCTACAAGAAACTCATTTTTTATAGCTGTTCGTGTATCTCAGATTAGATACTTCCTAGTATACTTTCATTTATCCAATCAATCATCTAATTCCAGAAATGTACCACAGGCTTAACCCTAAAACGGCTCCAATTTCAATTTATACGACAGTCCAAATGTAGTTAGGTTAGGTTACCTTCTCAATTTTGAATTACACATTGCACTTTATAAAATCCAACAGTAGTACAAGCAGAGGCGGGGTACGATACACTAGATTAAATATTTTAAAGAATCTTGGTCACCCTTTTGATAACGATCATCTGCTTTTTTGTAAGGATAATACTCACATGAGTCTAAAGGTAGACGCACACAGATCGTCATCGGACGGACGGCACGCATCGGACGGATCGGATTATTAGATTTGATGCATTGTTTTCAATTGGAGTGCGCATACCTATCCGCATCGTATATGTATGCGCACTCCAATTGAAAACAATGCATCAAATCTAATCCTCCAATCCGTCCGATGACAATCTGTGTGCGCCTACCTTTAAGGTGCATTTTCGTTTATGCATAAATTTCCGTAGTCAACTACGGCAAGCATTGTTGACATTCATTCTGGTGTTGAAATTAAAGTGAACATAACCTATATAATATTTGGACGATTTGTGACAAAATCAGGAAATTGAAGAATTTTTGGGCAATAGCCTGTTTTTTCTTTTCCGACTATTGTATTGTTCGCTCTATCTAATAAATAAATAAATAATGTCCAAATTTCAAGTGTGCTAAAACAGCTGATCAAATAACTTTTCATTATCTGTCTCTAGTATTAAAGAATTTAACATTTCTAGTAATATAAAGTATAAAAAAGTATAAGCACAGTATACATATGGAAACTCGGCTAGTACCCTGGCACAAAAATCCGCCATCTTGTTATGAAGTTCCGCATTGTAATGATTGTAATAGTATTGATGGGAGATTCGGATCACTTTACTGATCCGGATCAATTGATCTCGTTCACTGCCGCGAGCCAATCAAAAGACCAGGATTGGAACTTTTTAAGGTCACGTGACGTGTCAAGTATTTGTGCCATGTAAAAAGCATTGGTTGGATAGGCGTTTGATTGACAGTTTCCAATCTTCATCTATTCTGTGGTATAAGCTCAATCTGCCCCATTAAAACATAATTGAACATAATCTTTTAGGTTATATATACAAATTGAAATCTACCCAATCTGAGATTTTCTCCCTGTCGTGGTCGACGAAGGCATTTAAGCACAAAGGAAAACCCAGCTTTAGGCTTTTTCGTGAATAAATAAGGAAGCAATTTCGATGAGATACGCTTGAACCAACAGTTTTGATTGGTTCAAAACAATGTAGTTTGCTTCTAATTGGTTGTAACAATAATTTCTAAGACTTCATAGTATGAGAAGCAAATAGTTCAGTACAAATACTAGTACTAAGCTGGCGAAAAACAGAATAATATTGTACCATAGAGGAAACTATATAAACGATCTTCCATTATCTCAGATTGTAATAAGTTGTCGCTTATTGCTGATTGGTTCCGAATCACCAGTGTGTGATATTTAAGCTTATAGAAAGTGTAGAGCTAGACTGAAACAGCTATCATTTAAACTGGAGAAGCAAGATCACGGCAGTTATCTATTGTATTATTTTAACTTTCCTTGCCCTATTACCAAAGGAAAGTATTGCTTGCCGAAAAAATTAAGGTACCCCAATTTCTAAATTTCTATACGTTTCAAGGTCCCCTGAGTCCAAAAAAGTGTTTTTTGGGGTATTGGTCTGTATTTGTGTGTGTGTGTGTGTGTGTGTGTGTGTGTGTGTGTGTGTGTGGTGTGTGTGTGTGTGTGGTGTGTGTGTGGTGTGTGGTGTGTGTGTGTGTTGTGTGTGTGTGTGTGTGTGTGTCTGTGTACATGACATTTCATCTCCCAATTAACGGAATGACTTGAAATTTAGAACTTAAGGTCCTTCCCCTATAAGGATCCGACACGAACAATTTGATCAAATGCAATTCAAGATCTCGGCTAAAATGGCGAAAATGTTGTAAAAGCAAGGTTTTTTGCGATTTTAAACGGCTCCAACGATTTTGATCAAATCCATACCTAAAATAGTCATTGATAAGCTTTATCAACTGCCACAAGTCCCATATCTGTAAGACAGAAGCTCCGCCCCATCTATGCAAAGTTCAATTTTAGATTTCCAATAATTATCAGGTCTCAGATATAATTTAAACGAAAAATTTCGAGTGGAAAAAATTGAGGATGGAAATCTCTTCAATTAATGTCCAGTAACATATTCACCTAAAATTTAAAATAAGGTTGAAATTCGAGAAAATGTTATTATTTCAATTGCCAACTGTTGATTCTATTAAATCATCCACTATGAAGAGATAGCAGACCTCGTGTGTCTCCAGCGTTATTGTCCTGTCACCAGCTGGCTCAAATCTTTGAATAGTAGACTTGAGATGCGCGTGTACACTAGCGTCAGGTGATCAATTTTATAACGGCAAGGAAAGTTGTGTGAGTGCGCCACACCAAATTTGTATAGTCACGATTCTCACTGCAGGGACTATGAATTTCTTCTTCAATTATTTAAATACATTTCCTTCATAAAATATCACCATTTTTCAATAATAACATGATAATTACAGCTTCAAACTTACATAAACAGCTGAGCATTAGATTTGCAATGAGTGCAAATGGGAAAATCTCCTTACCTGAAAAAAGAAATTACGTTAGTAAAGACAGATCAAAAATATAAGAGAGAGAAACTAAATTTAATCACTGGTAAAGGTGGCATGAAAATTATTATCAATTGTAATTGACCGAGCGAAGTGAGGTCTAAGATTCAAGTCGACGGTTTGGCATTTCTCTTAATGTTTAAATGTTTATATGTTTAAATGTGTATATGTTGCACATTTACGGCGAAACGCGGTAATAGATTTTCATGAAATTTGACAGGTATGTTCCTTTTTCAATTGCGCGTCGACGTATATACAAGGTTTTTGAAATTTTGCATTTCAAGGATAATACAAAAGGAAAAAGGAGCCTCCTTCATACGCCAATAATAGAGTAAAAATCAGACTATAGAATTATTCATCATAAATCAGCTGACAAGTGATTATACAGATGTGTAGAGAAGCCAGTCTATTGCTGTATTTCCATAAGGTCTATGGTTTCAATCAGGTACTTGTGGATGAGAACAGTTTATTGTTCAGGACGCTTTTTATTTCAATAATTCAAGTTATAGATGAAGAAATTATTGAATAGTCTTCTCAGTACGCAGCTTATCTCTGAAGGAAAGAAATCCTTTCCCTTCTCTCAGCATGATAACAACGAAAATTAATTTACTACACTTCTCAAATCGTGTTCCAGTATCACGCCCTGAAATACAGTATTCAAATCATGAAACCGCCTTTTTCATCTCTCGTCTGAGCTTTTCGGTGTTTTGTCCCAGGAGAATTTGTAGTATTTTCGGTACAATGCATTTATGCAACCACTTTCCACCACGTCTTAATCCTCACTGGAGCTAATGCATTCTTCCCATGTAATGGCAGCACACACAGATTAGCCCACAGCCAATGTTCCGTATTTGCTTTCAGTGAGGGTTCTTTGCTGAATAAAGCTACCACTCTCTTTAATCAAGTCAAAAACAACATAAGTAAACTTGTATTCGAAGATTGTGTTCGCTGCTGCATGATTCATTTTACTTAAGATTTATTAGAAGTAGTTCCCAATCGATAGCTATCCAAGAACAACAATAGTCAAGAGCCCAAAGAAATTTCACTGTTATCACAAGCCCAACAGATATTAAACATCAAATTAATAAGAATAAAATATGAAAATTTGTAGTACCCTTTATTATTTAAAATATTACGACTAGTTTCGACCATAACTTAGGTCATTTTCAAGTTGGAATGTTCCACATTATAAATAAATATATTATTTATATATAAAAATTATAATAAAATATTCCACATTCCAACTTGAAAATGACCTAAGTTATGGTCGAAACTAGTCATAATATTTTAAATAATAAAGGGTACTACAAGTTTTCATATTGTTCTTATTAATTTGTAAAAAAGTAGCCCATTCAAGTGAAGTGTTTTCATTAAACATCAAATTGAAGGGAGCACATAAAAGATTAGAGTTAAGTTTGGCTTTTTGGTCCTTTAAAATTATTTTTCAAATATATGAATATTCCCTATTTTAGTGATACTAATGTGAAATTTTTCTTCAATGTCTGGTTTTAAAACATCTAAATTTAAAAATCTACTTTGTGAAAATAATTAAGAACTGAAAATTTTGTCAATTGAACAACTACAAGACATAACCTATTTCGGGCAATGTGTAACCTTATCTAAATTTGGGAGAGGAATAGCACAAGGTTACCTTATTTTTTCTTTCCCTATCATTTTTGATGATGTTCTTGTTGTATGAATTAATAACGAATAAAGATCCAGTTATACCAGAAAACCTGGTTGAATTAAAACGCAAACAATTTCAAATAGTGTTTATCGTCCAATACTTGAGAAGCCTTACCACAGATGAAATTGATTGCCCATTTAATATAAACTCATTTCAGTGAAACATCTAATTTGTCAATGATAAAAAGCTCTTGGTTTGAGACGCATGTTTTATGGATAAAAGTAATACTGATTCTATTTCTCCGTGGTTTGAGATTTCATGACCATTGAAACCATTTCAATGAAAGACGACATTGATAACGATTATTTGTGGATAACAAACTAAAATAGAAGCACTAATAAAACCTGTGATTAAATATGATAATAATAATACACTTATTTACACCTATTTCGGACCATGTATAACCTTATCTAAATTTGAGAGAGAAATAGCACAAGGTTACCTTATTTTTTCTTTCCCTATAATTTTGATGATGTACTTTTGTATCAATGAATAAAGAATTACATCAAATCTTTTTGAATTGTGTTCTATTGAAGTATGATGCAAAATGAAAGTAATAAGATGATTTTTGAAAATACCATATCATTTTTCAGGTACTTCAAGCTATTGAAACATGTTATAAGCCTATAATAAACTAAAATGGAAAAATATGACTTAACTTTTCACGAATAAACTCAATACACTCAACTAAGTTGATTTAAATAACAGGTTAATTTCCTCTCCAATACACTCAAGACTCAACTACGTTGAGTTAAATAACACGTTAATTTCTTCTCCAATACACTCAACTAAGTTGAGTTAAATAACACGTTACACTCATTGAGTTGCGTATATGTTGGTAATACACTCATACGCTCATTCCTGAATTGCGAGATGGCTTTACAATATAATTATGAAACTTGAAGCATCATATTATACCTCTATGCCATCCTATTGATGACGTAGGAAGACTATAACCACCAATGAGTATACAGCTTTCCGATTCAGAAACCACCTAAATCTGTAGGTCCACTCATCTCTCATCATCACCCACGCACAAGCCTTGAGCTCATGTGAACATCATCCTCAACAAAGAATCCATAACCAGGAATCATGCACGAATAAGGAAAATTCTTCCATTTGATATCATCTTACATGATACTTATCATGTAGATGACCATTAGCAAGGCTATTATGAATTTGGTTATATACAAAAAATAAAATTGATTAGGGGATTTTTAAACGTTTTAGGGGAACCTGCTGTTTGAATTAACAGTAACAATATGCGCAAATTATGAATAATGTCATGCACAAGCCTAGAGCTCATGTGGCATCATCCTCAGAAAAAAGAAAAACCACGTACTAGATACACAAGTGTATGCTTTGTTATGATCAACGTAAACAGTCAGATTGTGATTTGGTGTAGAAATTGAAATGGACATTATAATATTTGGACATTTTGAAACTAAACTAGTAGTTCTGTGAACAGTAGACCTCACGCAGTATTCTCATCCACAAGTACCTGATTGAAACTATAGACCTTATGGAAATACAGCAATAGACTGGCTTCTCCACACATCTGTGTAATCACTTGTCAGCCGATTTATGATGAATAATTCTATAGTCTGATTTTTACTCTAATATTGGCGTATGAAGGAGGCTCCTTTTTCCTTTTATATTATCCTTGAAATGCAAAATTTCCAAAAACCTTGTATATACGTCGACGCGCAATTAGAAAAGGAACATGCCTGTCAAATTTCATGAAAATCTATTACCGCGTTTCGCCGTAAATGCGCAACATATAAACATATAAACATTTAAACATTAAGAGAAATGCCAAACCGTCGACTTGAATCTTAGACCTCACTTCGCTCGGTCAATTAGGAAATCGAAGAAGTTTAGGGCGATTGCCTGTTTTTCTTTTGCGATCATTCTATTGTTTGTGCTAACTTAATGAATAAATAAATTACCAAACATAAATTGATAAAACAGCATCTAGTGGAGACTGAAACACATGATCACACACACATTGTGTCATGGATTGTCACAATTCATTTATTGATTCACAACTCATTAAAATGATTGGGGGAGGATCATAATTCGATTATATAGTGGACACCAGTCACGCTTATCGTCACTTTCTGGCCCGCAGTGTTTTACAAAATTCATGCCCCACTCAATAATTGCAGAGGGCAGCTGCATAATAAAGGACCGCCAATATTGCGTCGATAATTTAGACGACTATGATTGTCGATTGTCGGCTGTTTCATCTCGTATATAGGCTACTGTAGTGAGATTCACTACTGTAGTGGGAATTCTGCATAAATGCGGCAGAATATAGACGTGTGATGTCGGATCACATGACTGACTGGTCTATACAGAGTGACACAGAATAACGGAAACTTTCAAAAACGCCATAAAACATTAGTGGGAAGGGCAAAAATTATTTTTCCTCCACCTACTATCAAAAGTCTCATTTTACACCCTGGAATCGAATACTAAAGTACTACTTTTCCTCCCATGGGACTAAAAATAATTCCCAGCGGGAAAAGTGATCACTTTTACTCCCAAGGGAGTAAAAATAACCCATAAGATTAACATGGAAGAAGTCCGACAACGCCGCGATTGAAGAATGAGGAATGTGGCAACACTGTCGTGGTCGGTAGAGGAAAAGTAAAAGAGCTCTATTTCGATCTTTGGAATATTTTAGCTCTAGGAAATAAGTAGCTCTATTTCGATTGTTAGGTTATGTTCAACCGTTGGTGGATATGAAAAAGTACACACCTCTAATTAGCGCGTTGTGCTTGGTTGCACCTCTGCTCACTATAGCAGCCACAGCAGTCACTGTTACCATATTGTCTCGCATATTGTCTGAAGATGTAGTAAAATTATTCATTGTTATAGGTATTGGTGTAGGTGGAGGAAAAATGTTGTGTGCATCACGGGACTAAAGTACTTATTCTCCCTCAGGGAAATTGTCGCCCTCGGCTACGCCATCGGGCGACAACAGTTTCCCTCAGGGAGAAAAAGTTGCACTTTAGTCCCTAGATGCACAAATAACTATTATTCAAACTAATATAAAGTTCAAGACTTGCCATTTGAGAATTATTAATAACATCTATCACTTTTTGAGAATTACTCCTTTAAGATGGCTTCCTTTTGAACGAATACACTCTTGAAATCTGTGTTGACAATTCCTCATTGATCGCTGCAACGTCTACGTTTCCTGGTCCCATGATCTGTCCACCTGCGATTTTCTGTTTGTGGAGCTATCTCAAATCAAACGTTTTCACAACTGGTTGAATCATAACAGACAATTCAAAATGAAATTAACAATATCCCAGCTGAAATGTTCGTTCAGGAATCTCAACACAGATTTTAAAAGTGTATTCGTGCAGCCATCTTGAAGAAGTAATTGTCAAAAAGTGATAGATGTTATTAATAATTCTCAAATGGCAAGTCTTGAACTTCACATTAGTTTAAATAAAATCATTTTTGCCCTTCCCACTATAATGTATTATGGCGTTTTTAAAAGTTCCCTTTATTCAGTGTCACTCTGTATATTATATATGGTGGGGTCCACGTTATGATAGCAGTATTTAATTGGCATTGGTGTTGCTATCCTTATTAATCATCCTTGCATTATCTCTGTATCATATTTTCATCATCTTCCTATATAATAGTGAGATCCATGTTATGATGACAGTATTTCATTAACATTGGTGTTGCTATCCTTGCCTATCATTTGATAAAGCAGATAGAGTTATCCTATTATATTTCCACATGGTTGCCAGATCGTTTATCAAACGATTTTCTTGACAAATTATATAATTCTAATTGACCGAGCGAAGTGAGGTCTAAGATTCAAGTCGACGGTTTGGCATTTCTCTTAATGTTTAAATGTTTATATGTTGCGCATTTACGGCGAAACGCGGTAATAGATTTTCATGAAATTTGACAGTTCCTTTTTAAATTGCGCATCGACGTATATACAAGGTTTTTTGAGATGTTGCATTTCAAGGATAATATAGAAGGAAAAATCAGACTATAGCATAGCCACCTCTAATACAAGGCCCCGGCCTACGATATTGCAACGTCGCAGTGTAGGCCTACAATCTAATACATGATTGGTGAAAAAGATCAGCTGATATTTTTAAAAATCTTTTTCACCAATCATGTATTAGATTCTAGGCCTACACTGCGACGTTGCAATATCGTAGGCGGGGCCTTGTATTAGAGGTGGCTATAGAATTATTCATCATAAATCAGCTGTTTAGTGGACAATAATACTACCCGTTCAAAAAAATCGAACATCTTGAAAATGTATCTTTCCATCAACGTTAGTTGTAGACAATTAACTATAATACTACCCGTTCAAAAACATCGAACATCTTGAAAATGTATCTTTCCATCAACGTTGTAGACAGTTGCAGCCAGACCTGATAACAGCGCTCACACTCACATTCCAGGACGACACGTCACGGTACGATAGGACAGAAAGCTCTATGTTTATTTAGGATTTTTTCTAGATATTTTAAATTGATTAATTATTTATCATTTTTTGAGAAAACACAACAACAGGTTAATGTAACTTATTGGGAGCGAGCTCTACTGTTCACAGAACTACTAGTTACATTAGTTATACGGGTATCATCAGCTTCCCTCTATAGAAGGCAGTGGCAAGGCAGAGAATCGGCAATACTGTACTCTTATCTTTCTCCCCCGCTATTATAACATGGACCTCATCACAGTCGTGTGATGTAGAATCAAATTACTGCTTTTCCGATGCAAGTATAGTGAGTATCACACATATGACATATCACACATCATAAATAGCGAATATCGATCGTCACTCCACACGTCACCCAATTTCCGATGCGACGAGTGTTTCCTTCATATAAATACATAGTGAGAGACGTGCGCTTCCTTTGTATATTACATAAATGTACCGGTAACGAGGATATTGTCTTGTATCAAATTGCTATCTATTTCAATGGTGATACTAATTGATGTAGTATAGGGGTAGGGGTAGATAGACTCTCGTTAACGATACAATAAGGATATTTGGAACAAACATTTGAATTTTCAATATTTGTAATTAGATTTTGTAAATAGAAAATATAATTTATTATTATTTTATTATTTTCAATAATATTGTAAATAGATTTTGTAATATAACTTATTGGAACTGGAATGATTCGAATTGAAAATATCTAAGTGATGTATTTAAGTAGTAGAATCCTATTATACTAGTAGTTCTGTGAACAGTAGACCTCGCGCAGATATAAACCGCATCCTCCTCTTACACCGTCCATCAGAGTAAATCCTGTCTGTATGTCGTGTCGGCGAGATATCGGTGTGAAAACGGCTAATGGATGTTGGAGATGGTGTATCAAAAATGCTAACATCAAAAACTAATCTCCTTCAAGACATACTGGCAACAGGACAGCCCGAGTTCAAAGCAGAGAAAGTTCGAGAGGCAATACCATGCTATTTTAGTTATTAATTGCATGCGTTATTGCAAGCAATCAATAGTTCATTTAATAGTGCATAGAAATTGCATTCAATGAGGCATGCAATTTATAGTCCACACAACAAATGATTTTTTACCAAGTTACATTGAGATGGTTACATGCGTCATGGCATGCAATTTATAATCAACTCGACAGCTGATTTATGATGAATAATCCTATAGTCTGATTTTACTCTAATATTGGCGTATGAGTGAGGCTCCTTTTTCCTTTTATATTATCCTTGAAAAGCAAAAATTCCAAAAACCTTGTATATACGTCGAAGCGCAATTCAATAAGGAACATACCTGTCAAATTTCATGAAAATCTATTACCGCGTTTCGCCGTAAATGCGCAACATATAAACATTTATACATTAAGAGAAATGCGTCGACTTGAATCTTAGACATCACTTCGCACGGTCAGTTAAGCGAGCAATTTCTGTATTTTTATATTTGGTTATTTATATTAATTTATGTTCAACGGATCTTCAAAATCGGCTCTTACGATTTTTACGAAATTTGGAACATAGTAGGTTTATGATATAAAAATTCGATTGCACTAGGTCTCTTCCCTGAAAAAACTCGCTGAACGACATTAAAAGGATAATTCATCCTTGGAAAAACAGCTGAGACTTACGTTGTCTGTGGATAATAAATTAATGCGTCTGTGGAAAATCAAAATACCTCATCCCCGAAATTCATAAGATGACGTATAGCCAGCTGTAAAATATAAACACGATCATTTCAAAGAATTGTGATCTGTTTATTAATAAATAGAAATAACGAGCGAAGCTCGGTGCCCCGATATTATACTTTAATATTGGTCTACTTATACCGGATTTAAGTGGACCAATATTGAAGGATCAAGTTGGGTGATATCCACTCCATCGAGAAGTTAACCTCACAAAAGAGGTCTCAAGACGATGGCAATATTCAGTTTGCAATCTTCCTTCTTTCTATTGTTTCGGTTAAACCAATACATTAGTATCAAAATTCGAATTCAATCAGAAAACGTTTACGTTTAGAAATGGAATTTCCAAACTGGGAATCATATTTTAGCATTAATTTGATGGTCCCCCATAAACTCATGTTATGGTCGAATGTTGATTCGCTTATTTTATGATAATAATATGGCTTGGAAGAAAAAGAGATAGAATGGAAACAGACAGAGGGAGAGAGAGTCAGACAGAGCGATAGCAGTGAGTAATAATACTGCTCCGATTGGTCAGAAGCTTCGACCAATCACATTTCACACCGCCCAAAATGGCGAACAGGAAATACAATGATGAGGAAATAATGTAGATTATCAACCCCATTGAAAATTCATTATTTCGAATATAACGTTTTTAAATATTCTGGTTACTGGAATACAAGAAAAATATAATTTAATCCATTGAAAGTTTGTAGGGGTTTGGAATAATTTTTAATAATCTAAATTCCACTATGAGGCTAATGGAAGAGTGAACCTGTTCAAAATAGTTGTATTTGGTATTTGTAGACTAGTGTTTGGATAAACAAATGAATTCAATTGATTTTATGATAATGATTTTAGCTGAATTGCAACGATATGGTTCCAAAATAATTTTTTCCCCACAAGTAATTTGATCATTAGGATTCATTTTACTTTTCACTATTGGAGGATTAACAGGTGTAATACTAGCAAATACTTCCATTGATGTTTAGCCTAGACTATAGCCAACAAATTAATTAATTTAATTATTAGATAGAGCAAACAAAACAATAGTCGGAAAAGAAAAAACAAACAGGCTATTGCCCAAAAGTTCTATTTCCTAATTCTGTCTAAAATCGTCCAAATATTAAGTAGGCTATGTCCATTTCTATTTCCATATAATTAATGAACTTCCAGCAGTTAGGAATTCGGTTAGGTTATTGTAGGAAACATTTTTTCATTACCTTGAATTCGGAATATCAATTGAAAGTTAGCAGCATTTAGTTATGGTACCTCCATTTCCATTATTTTCTGATAATTTATTCACACGTTCAAAATAAACATTTTTTCGCGTAAAAAACTGATCCAATTTCATATCACTGGATTATTTCCTGAAATTGTTAGAGTTTTCAATTATATTAATTTGATAGAAGAGAATTGCAATTATTCCAATTTCCATCCAATTCAATCATTCATGTTGCAATAATATTCGTACGGCTTTTATTAATGGGGAGCCCCTGACTAATGTTCCACCTCATAATTAAAGCAGTCAATCGGCCTTATACACTACCTCCGTAAGCAAAGCCATAGTGCATTCTGGTGACGTCAGCACAGGTAGGGCTCCTACACCAATAAAAATGTGTTGAATTCAGCTGATCTATATCAGCTAGTGTTTTTATTGGTGTAGGAACCCTACTTGTGCTGACGTTACCATCAACCACCTGTCTTGCATTATTGCTTTGTTTACGGAGGTAGTGCCTTATAGTTCATTGTAACAACTCTTTATATGTTACAATAATTATTATATGAACAATCAATCAATGACTAGGTTCATATACAATAAATAACCAAATTGTTTACTTGTTGATTCTTACACTATCCAGTATCCATTGCTGATTAGTATTTGAGAAATCAAACGTATACTCTCATCATACAAATTGATAATACCACCGCGATTCCTATCTTCCCAATAAAGTGAATAAGTTCTCTAAGAGCCGGTTTCTTAGCTCGGGATTTAGGTAAGTTCTAGACTTTAAACAGCTGGAGTTGGAAAATTGGTTTTCCAAAACGGGGCGTAGTCGCAGTAAATAGTTGCAGCAAGATAAATATTTATTTTTCATTTCTATAATTGGAAACGTTTTTCCTTGACGAAATTAATCATTCCTAAATAATACAAAATAGCTGAAAAACTTTACACTATCTTCTCTTTATTTTATTTTGAGTTCAGTTTTCTAGTTTTTTTGAAATTTAATTTAAACGAGACTTTGACTATGACTGCGACTACGCCCCGTTTCGGAAAGCCAATTTTCCAACTCCAGCTGTTTAAAGTCTAGAACTTTCCTAAATCCCGAGCTCGGAACCCGGCCCTAAATCATCTGAGCTTGATAAATTCCTGTCAAATTCCAAAGAAACTATCATTACAAATAGTTCGAATAAGACCACCAAGTTATATACATTACACTCTGTATTACAAACTTCATTGTAACGAACTTACATAATTACACTGTGGTCCAGTTTCTAGGACACTTATCAAATCTAATCAACCATTAAACCTACACATTCAATAGTAAGTCAGATTCAATTTGCATCCTATAGTGAGGTCCACCTTCGTATAATAACAGTGTTTGATTAGCAATGGTATTGCTATCCTTGTTTATCATTCCACAAAGCGGATAGCTCTTTCTCGCTTTGCTTTGTTGCCAGATCGTCTTTCAACAATGTAGAATTAATAATTAATTAACAAAATGTTTCATCTTAATTATGAAAATTCACTATGAAATTATTGAGAAATATAATTAATTGCTTAATAAAATATAATCGATTATTTTAAACGAGAATGAACAGTTAACTTTTTGTGTAGTTGAGAAGTTGATATTGTGGTAATTATTCATATTGAATGAGAAAGACTAAGAAATTGAGTTTATCTGAGTTTATCAGAGATTGACAATGGTGTAATAACCGAAACCGGTCTTTCTAATTATCAATAAATCAGTGGTTTTTTGACAATTTCTTAGTTTTTTTCATTCAATATGAACAGTTAACATCAAAAAACCTGTGTCAGCTACCGTCTATAGAATGCATTGACAAAACAGAGGATGGGCAACGTTGTTCTCCTATCTTTTTCCACTGACATTATAAGGTGGACATGACTATCGAAACTGGGTCTATTTTTATTAACAAGAATATTGAGAATCAATTATCAACAAAATATATATTTACAGATTATAAGAGAAATATCGTATAACATTCAAAAGTGAGTATAAATGAAAAGGAAGTTTAAGTGTAACAAACTGGAAAGAAAAAGGTCGAGTTATAGATAGTTAGTAATAAGAGAGGAGTTTTCCGCCGCCAACATAAATGCCCATCCCTTAGTCGAAGATTTATGGGATTTATCTCCAACGGATTATATTTCGGATCGGATACGGTTTGTGGAAAAAGGGGAGACGACACTTTTTAAAGCACCCCACACCCTTCAAGGATCGGACTTCTCTATTCCTGATATTCTTGGTGTACACCCCCTCCCACAGGAAGAATTGGACTTCTCTATTCCGAGATATTCTTGGGGCAACTTTTGAGATTTATGAGCCAGGGATAAGAATAAAAGGGTTCAGATGACCCCCCTTGCTGACTCTTAACCTGGCCAAAGGCAAGATCTTTGTGTGGCGACAGAGTGACGTCACTGTGATGAAAACGCGGCCAATTGCGCAGTTAACGTCTAGACTAGATGTCCCTCGGATCCACGCAGCCTCCGAGTGATTTTGCTCGTGATTGCTTGGCATCGGAAACGCAATTGGCACTCGCCGAGTCGCCGTCAGCCAAACTTCGTTCAATCTGTTGGTCGCCTGCTTTCTAGAATCTAGACCAATCCCCGCGGGTTGAACTCACCCCCCTGATAGCTAAGGATTTTAAATTTATCTTGAAATTAATTTCAATTTTGTAAAATATGTAGCAGCCATTCTCTTCCTCTTTTCTTCTTTCTCACACGTACATTTTCACCTTCTATGATCAATATTTTTTCAGTGTGATACTAAAGCTGCGTTTACACCAAAGTTATTAACAAAATGTTAATAACTTAATCCTTATAGATTATATTACATTGAATATAACGTATCATACACATTATGAACATATGTGTTTGTCAAGTTCCGTTCAATCTAATAGAATCTATAAGGATTAAGTTACTAACAAAATTTTGTTAATAACTGGTAAAAACGGGCCGGTTTCCGAGCTCAATATTTAGACTTCAGATAGTTCTAGACTTTAGACAGCTGGAGTCAGTAAATTGGCTTTCCGAAACGGGGCGTAGTCGTGGTCCACGTTTAAATTAAATGATGAAAAACTAGAAAATTTAACACAAAATGGAATAAAGAGAAAATAGTGTAAAGTTGCAGCTATTAAATTATTTAGGAATGTTTCATTTCTTCAAGGAAAACCGTTTCCAATTATAGAAATAAAGATTATCATAAAAACTGTGACTACGCCCCGTTTAGGAAAGCCAATTTTCTGACTCCAGCTGCTCAAAGTCTAGAACTTAGCTGAATCCCGAGCTCGGAAACCGGCCATAAGTATGCCAGCGCCCAAACTTAGGTTTTGCTAGATTGAAAACGTGTTATTTTTAGTTCAAGAATTCATGTTTTGATTGAAATATTACTGTGTATTTATTACATATATAATTAAATAAATCATACATATTTTCATTTATTGTATTGGTTTCAATTTGATGAATACATTTACTTACTTTTTTCTGGCTCTACAGTCTTGGGTGGATCTTGGCCTCCTCTATATAACACCTCCATACATCCCGCTCTTGTGCTCCCTGCCGCCAGTTTGCCACACCTAGCACACGGAGATCTTCTACCACATCGCTGATCCATCTTCTTCCTCTTTTTCGGGTGCCCATCATCCTTTTATCAAGCAGCTTCTGTGGTACTCTCTCATCACTCATTCTTACCACGTGACCAAGCCATTCTATTCTTTTTGTCTTGATACACCTTATGATATTTCTTTCGCCGATTGATTCATCAATCTCATTGTTAAATCTGGCTCTCCAGTTTCCTTCAACGCAGACCGGTCCCCATATCCTCCTGAACATCTTTCTCTCAAAAGACCTCAACGCTCTTTCATCTTTATTCAAAATAGTCCACATTCAGCTCTGTAAGTCACAACCGGCCTAATCAATGTTTTGTACATTTTTACCTTGGTTTGCCTAGAAACCAGTCTGCTTTTGAAAATTTTCTGATTAGCATAATATGCCCGATTGCAAATCATAATTCGAGTGGAGATTTCATGACTAGTTGGATCTTTGAATCCGTCCCTTCAACAACATAACATAAACATGACTAGTTTTATTATCAGCTGTCAGTGTTACTCCCCGATGAATACATTTGAATTTTCTATTTTCTTCTAATGAAGGCAGATTAATATTTGTAGCTTTCCTTACATTTCCCCCCACACAATCAATCCAACTGGACTGAACTGCACTTCTATCGGATATGCGAGCGGTCAGTGTTGTTGATGTACTCTTCTCCAGCTCTTCCAACTTCTAAGCAGTTGCCCCGTTCTTGTCGGAATTTTGTTCTGTGAGGGTGTTGGACGGTAGAGTGGGGGAGAGATGAAAAATGGCATCTATAGAGAAGGATGTGACAGGGGGCAGGGGAATAGTAAGCAAGAGAAAAGGTGTTCATATGGTAATGACGGCTTAGCTGAGTGGATAGAGCAGCGATTCCGATTGTGTCTGTATGCGACGATGCAGTCAGAAAGCCGGCGGAGAGCTCTGCTCTCTTCAGCACCACCCAAGGTCTCAAGGCTCGAGGCTCAAGGCTTGTGTTGTGTTGTGTGTGTGTCGTTTGACATGTAAAAAGCGGCGGATTACGTCGACTGAAAACGCTGTTTCAATTATGGCAATGCAAAAACGATTCGCTTGGTTGGCACGTCTATCCCACGTTCACAAATAACTCTATCGCATAAAGTATCTTATTACGCATTGCCTTCTTCTTCATCTGCCTTCGTCTCCTTCTTCTTCTTTTTCTTCTTCATCCCCTCCTCCTCCTTCATCTTCTTCTTGTTCTTCATTTTCTTACTATTATTATTCATCGTATTCATCTACATATTCTTCTTCCTCTTTTTCTTCTTCTTCACCATCATCATTTTCATATTTTTCCTTTTCTTCATGTTTATCTTGAACTTCATCTCTATCTAAATCTCCAACTTCTTCTTCTCTTCATCTTATTCCTCTACATATTATTCTTCCTTTTTTCTACTCTTGATTTCCTCCTCCATGAATTTTGCAACTTTTCTCCTTTTCAGTCATCTTCCATTTCTGACTAATCCAGTTTGTACTTCCTCACTTATTCTAATCCAAATTATCCTCTTCTTATCAAATGTTTGTCCTATCGTGTTGTTTTCTTCCTTCATGTATTCTGCAACTACTTTCCTTTTCCGTCTTCCCCTCTTTCTGGCCAATCAAGTAGTTTGTACTTCCTTGTCACACGTACTCTGTCATAAATTTCATATTCTATCCTCCTTTATTCTCTATTCTTCTACCTCATCGTCTACTCGCTCGAACTCTGTCGCAAATTTCATCTGTCCTTCTTCATCCTCTATTCTGCTTCTCTCTCATCTTGCTTGTCACTCGAACCCTATCGAAAATGTCATCTTCTATCCTTCTTTATTCTCTATTCTTCATATTCCACATCTTCCTTGTCACTCGAACTCTGTCACAAATTTCATCTTCTATCCTTCTTTATTCTCAATTCTTCATCTTTCACATCTTCCTTGATACTCGAACCCTATCGTAAATTTCATCTTCTATCCTTCTTCATTCTCTATTCTTCATATTCCACATCTTCCTTGTGTCAAATTCTACCTTCTGTCCTTCTTTTTCCCCTATTCTTATGTCTCATCTTTCTTATCAATCGAACCCTGTCGCAAATTGTATCTTCTATCCTTCTCTATTCTCTATTCTTCATCCTCCACATCTTCCTTGTCACTCGAACCCTGTCGCAAATTCCATCTTCTGTCCTTCTTTATCCCCTATTCTTCTCTCAACTTCCTTGTCACTCAAGCCCTGTCGCAAATGTCATCTTCTGTCCTTCTTTATCCTCTATTCTTGTGTCTCAACTTCCATGTCACTCTTACTCTGTCACAAATTTCATCTTCAGTCCTTCTTTATCCCCTATTCTTGTGTCTCAACTTCCTTGTCGCTCGTACTCTGTCGCAAATTTCATCTTCTGTCCTTCTTTATTCCCTATTCTTCTGTCTCATTTTCCTTGTCACTCGTATCTTCTATCCTTCTTTATTCTGTATTCTTCATATTCCACATCTTCCTTGTCACTCGAACCCTGTCGAAAATTCTATCTTCTGTCTTTTTTTATCCCCTATCCTTCTCTCATCTTCCTTGTCACTAAAACCCTGTCGCAATTTTCATCTTCTGTCCTTCTTTATCCTCTACTACTTCCTTGTCACTCTTGTATCTTCCTTGTCACACGTACTCTGTCATAAATTTCATATTCTATCCTCCTTTATTCTCTATTCTTCTACCTCATCGTCTTCTCGCTCGAACTCTGTCGCAAATTTCATCTGTCCTTCTTCATCCTCTATTCTGCTTCTCTCTCATCTTCCTTGTCACTCGAACCCTATCGAAAATTTCATCTTCTATCCTTCTTTATTCTCTATTCTTCATATTCCACATCTTCCTTGTCACTCAAACTCTGTCACAAATGTCATCTTCTATCCTTCTTTATTCTCAATTCTTCATCTTCCACATCTTCCTTGATACTCGAACCCTATCGTAAATTTCATCTTCTATCCTTCTTCATTCTCTATTCTTCATATTCCACATCTTCCTTGTGTCAAATTCTACCTTCTGTCCTTCTTTATCCCCTATTCTTCTGT
>NC_052505.1:82731963-82832931 GCF_014356525.2 Nilaparvata lugens | reverse complement strand
GGATTCACTTTAATCTGTCAGTAGGGAATTTTTCCTCCAAAAGGGAAATTATTTTCCCTCACTGTCTCTCTTCCTCCCCCTCGTCCTCACTGGGAGAGGGGTGAGGGAGAGGGAGAGGGAGAGGGAGAGGGAGAAGGAGAGGGAGAAGGAGAGGGAGAGGGAGAGGGAGAAGGAGAGGGAGAGGGAGAGGGAGGGGAGAGGGAGAAGGAGAGGGAGAGGGGGAGGAGAGGGGGAGGAAAGGGGGAGGAGAGGGGGAGGAAAGGGGGAGGAGAGGGGGAGGAAAGGGGGAGGAGAGGGGGAGTTTGCGCATGCGCAGAGGGGGAGGGGGGAGGGGGGAGGGGGATTTGCGCAAAATTTTTTCCTTATTTCTCGCGGATTGCGCAAAAATTCTTCCTTGAACTCTTGATATGAGTCTACTCAAAATATTCTATAAATTAGCAGCACGATATTTCACTCTAAGAAACACGGATAACATCAAAATATAAAAGTGCGCAAAAAACATGTACAGTATTAACTACGTATCCAAATGTCAAAAACAGTGAATAAGCAGAGTTTGAAATATCTAAATAAACTCTTACACCGCACATTGACAGATAATCAGCAATATACATGTTTTTCCAGGTAAGTACTGGAGGCTAAAGTGTTAAGGCATCAATTTTAGTCTCAATCGACGAATTCTGTTATTCTGTATGTTGTTTAAATGGTTTCTTCATTATTGGAACTAATTGCATATGATCAGTATGTACAGTCAATTCATCATTACCATAGATATAGGTGTGAAATTAATTACAAGCAAATACAATAGCAAGAAGTTCCTTCTCAATTTGGGCATATTGACATTCAGAAGAGTTCATTGATCGTGATGAGAAATAAATCGGCTTGTTGTTCTGTAGTAAACAACATCCTAAAGCGTCTTGTGATGCATCACATTGGAATCTTATGGACATTTTTGTTTTTATTCAGTTTATCAACCGTTGAAATTTAAAATTTTAAGTTTTTGTTGGTTTTGAGTGAAAATGGAATAAATTTTAGAAAAGTAGAATCATAACCCCAATTCGGACTTTTTTTTACTAAAATTAGTACAAGGTATTCCTAGTTTTGCTCTAACGATCTATGTTTCTTGTTGACCGAGCGAAGTGAGATCTAAAAGATTCAAGTTGACGGTTTGGCATTTCTTTTAATGTTTATATGTTGCGCATTTACGGCGAAACGCGGTAATAGATTTTCATGAAATTTGACTTTTTGACAGGTATGTTCCTTTTTAAATTGCGTGTCGACGTATATACAAGGTTTTTGGAAATTTTGCATTACAAGGATAATATAAAAGGAAAAAGGAGCCTCCTTCATACGCCAATATTAGAGTAATAATCAGACTATAGAATTATTCATCATAAATCACTTGTCTAGTAGACTATAATACTACCCGTTCAAAAACATCGAACATCTTGAAAATGTATCTTTCCATCAACGTTGTAGACAGTTGCAGCCAGACCTGATAACAGCGCTCACACTCACATTCCGGGACGACACGTCACGGTACGATATGACAGAAAGCTCTATGTTCATTTAGGATTTTTTATAGACATTTTAAATTGATAAATTATTTATTAATTTTTGAGGAAACATAACTACAGGTCAATGTAACTTACTGAGCGCGAGGTCTACTGTTCACAGAACTACTAGTAATAAAATAAATGAATATCGGTGAAATAAAACTTGCACATTCAAAGCGAGCTAAATAAAAATTAATCATATTATGATTACTACTACAATGCAGTTTTCAGTTATTTATTACTGGCATGAAATTCAAATCAAAATTAAAATTGATTCAATCATAAGAAGTATATTTACAATGAATAATAGTGTAAATGTAAAAACATAATGAATAATGGATGATTTGTCCGTATGCAGGGAAGAGTCGAAATAAATCAGACAGGAAAAATACACTCATTCAAATAGATGACATTATGGAGGAATCACGTGATTTGTGTTGTGAGAACTTATCAAAGTACAGACTACAGGAAATAAAACCAAAGACGGAATAATTCAGATGTCAAGATGTAGACAAGTTGATTGCATAAATTTTTCTCCACGAGTCAACCTTGTGAAGGGTTCAGTAGTTGGTTGTGAGATGCCTTGACATTGAGAGGTCAAGGTTATCATGATAGAAAATGCAGGTATGTAATCTCCTCGACTCAACAATAATGAGAAATGATTCTGTACATCATGAGACATTCAATAACCATCAGCACGCTAAGTACAGATTCTAGTGCATTCAAAGTACATTAATCTGCGAGCTCTGGTATGAGTTTGACACTATCCAATTATATATACCAGAGAGAAAAATAGTAATGATGTTTCACTAAAATCTTTGTAGATGGATTTCTGTCGTATAGACGGAAGCTACAACACAATTAGCATATTTCATACATCAAAGAAAACGACGCTTTGAAATCAGTAGGCGGCTACAATGAAAAATGCAATCCGAATATCAAACGGTAGCCGCTCGGTCTGCGTCAGAGAGTCCTACAATGTAATTGAAATAATGTATGGATAATGTATTTAAATTCATCCTTATGGGATGAAATAATGTATGCATGCTCCGGTCGGTGTCGAACTGAAATTATTATAATTTATTAAAGTTTGTAAAGATTGATGTAAAAAACTCATAATAGTTAATATAGCTCGAAAAACTGTCGTAATGGATAAATAAATTTGAGCCTTGAAATACATTGGACATTATTAATTGAATGTGCTAAAAAAAGATAATTGATTTTCTATTTCAAATTCGAATGAAGAAATTTCAACAGATTTATTTGCAATTTAGAATATATTTTAACATATATTGTTATTGTTTCTATTCATATTATGTTATATAATTATTTACAAGAGAGTAAAGCAGTAAATAAAAACTTAGAATTTAGTGGAACCGTCAGAATAAATTCATATGGAAGAGATAGATGACATGAAGATATGATAGATAGATGAAGAGATGGCATGACATATATGTATTAGATGTGCTATCTTTTTCGATGATAGATTCGTTATCCACATGTAACACGCATTGGAATAACAATAAACTTAACAATTTTAATTATGAATTATGTTTTAAATTATGCATTTCAATTAAATACATCAATACAGTAGTAATAATAATTTATGAATTAATTGGAAATCTATAATCATCGACTAAGTAAACAGATCTGTGCTATAATATGATAAAGGAAAGAATTGACTTACACACATACGGGATGAGAAATTCACGAATGACGCATCATCACGTCTTAACTACTGGACTGATTAACTTGAAATTTTGTATATAGATTCTTAATTTAGGTTATAGGCATATTTTGAATTCTTCAAGATCTCAGTAGGTCAAGTTTTCAATTATACCCTTGCGCAGAACAGGTTACCTGCTAGTAAAATAAATGAATGAATTATTTTTCATACCGGTACTGGACAGGGTCTCGAAAACAAGACAAATTGTGCTAAACATGAAATCTACTGAAGTTATTATTTATTAATGTTTTGAAGGTATGATAATGTTGAGTCTATTATATTGATAGTATCATAGTACAGTATTTTTCTCAAAGAAAGAAATCAAAAACTCAAAAACATTTCTGATAAAAAATATGTATGATACGATATACTCGTAAAGTACGGCCCTGAAGGTAAATTTATTTTCTGAACACGAATGCCCAGGTAATAGACGCAGGTTGGTCGTTCATGTGACATTGCAACTAGTAAATCAATTTGATGTAAACAAACAGGACAACCGCCTTCCAACTTCGGAGAACCTCTCTTGTCTTTCAATTCTAAGACGGAGAATATCTCTTTTCTCTCAATTCTAGAAAATATGGGCGTTGGGCGGCTTCCTACAGAAACAAGGAGAAAAGAGCCAAGGTGACATGAGTCATTCCAAGACAGAGAGAGAATACAGAATAATGGAAACAAAAGAGTAACAGAACAGAGACGGAATGACTATAGAACACACTGGAGATACAGAGATAGAGCATGTTCAGTCTGAAGGAACAATATTGAGCATAGGCGTGCTTGGTTGTGTGGCGCCTAAACTTTAAAGTCAATTGTTTAGTGTAGTGTTTTGTGTTTACCTACCTGGAAGGTAGTCGGTAGGTCGGTAAACAGGTTTCCCACTAAATTTCCTGCCGTTCGTGAACTACGCATGCGCATTGCACTTCGTACATCACAACAAAACAGCTGTTTTTGCAGCTCGTGGAAAACAAGTTTCCAGCTCCAGATACTACTACTATATTACTATATACCATCCAAGTAATCCACATGTGACATAATATTACTATATACCAAACTATGAATACACCTAGTATAAACATCACTACACAGTGAAAGAACTACGAGCTGAAGCTCTGTTGCACTTGAAATTATTATAATTTTATTACACTGTCACAACTACTGGTTCGATTTCTGCATAATTAGAAGCCTCTTATTTAATTATAATTTAATTATAGAAAGAACCTTATGCAACCAGGAAGAAAACAAAAAACATTAGAACATTCCTCAAAATTCGTCATAGCATCCTCAAAAACATTCCAAAACATCCCTCCAAAGTTCAAAAAATCCTTCCGAAGTTCCAAAAAATCCCTTAAAAGTACTGACCAATCAAAGATACTTTGGGACAGAATATTGAAATTTATTGAAGCTTTACTAATTACTAAGCAGCTTTAATTTAATATTCAATGCTTTATCTAATCTAATCTAAAATTTAATGCTTTATTTTAATAATTAATTCACATTAGTTGCTCCTAAAGCTGCGTACAGACTTGCTCCGCGAATTGTGCGCTCTTCATCAGTTGATTATATCACTGTATTTAATCAGAAACAATAAGAAACAGATTTCATCACCTGATGAAAAGTGAAATGCGCGTGTTTGTGGCGCATAACTCTGTACGAACCTTTATAAAAATGTAGTTTATACCACCATCCTATACAAAGTGACACAGGATTCAGTTTCTGAGAAGTGACTGAGCGAAATATCAGAGCTCTTTTGCTCTGGTATATCTGTTGTATCTCCTTCTGCACGCAAAACTTGGGATTTCATGAAACCTCTCTCTGGCAAAACGATCTCAAAATTCAAGACTGGAATCCAGCAGGTCTCTTGATCTTTCGCTGCAAAGCAGAATGCCGAATGCCAAACGAGGGAGTCAGCCGAGCAACACTAATTTTCGTCAAACACTGCGTTTAACACACCGATGAGTCTATTGATTGGCTTGCTGTGGAATGAGAGACTTTATGCTGGGGAATTCCTACCAGAGAGGAGCTTTTTTGTGAAAGGAGCCACTCGTTTGTCAACAGTCTACCTCAAAATTGGTAATTATATAACATTGCAATATCCATTTCGAAAAGTGGGATCCCTCCCTACGACCCTACGCAATTTCCTTTATCATTTAATGATACACGATTCAAGATTAATTAGTTTTCAAAAATGAGTGAATAATTAGAAAAATGTTGGAAATTGTCCAGTATTTGAGATAAATATAACATAACATTATTCCTATTCCAATTTTTATTGAATTGGGATCGAAATAGGGATACAAATAACAGTGGAAAATAGATGGCAAGAACTTAGAATTTGGTTCGGGGAAACATAGATTTCATTTCATAATATGAAGGCGGTTGCTATTAATATCAATAAAATTGGTGTCCCCAATATTAAAACATTAATCAGTACTTACGGACAAATGAACCATAGGCCTACATCAAACAGAACTTCAGCATTGGTTTGAACATACCTGAAAAGAGGAGAAATATTTTTTTAGTACAAAGATTGAAGCAATATTCATTATTCAAGTCAGATAAAAATATTATTTTGCGGTGAGAGATTCATTGTTTGAACCCATCTTATTTTGAACATCTCTTCGAATTTCATGCTGATGCTATGAAGTATCTTCTTGATATAAGAGTATCTTCATAGCACCACCATAAAATTCTTGACTTCTAGACAGTTTATAGCTTTTTGCAAAGAAATATTACTCAAAATACAATGCTAAAACATTGAAAAAGTAGATGAAGTAAGAAACTCTCGTGATTTTTCTATCTTCTGAGCCTGGGCTCAGATCTTGATCAGTAATGAAGTGATTGGATAATGAAAACACAAATTGAAATTGTCAACCACTTTTTATTATAAAGTACCACATTATGGAAAAGTACCACAACATCACTCACAACACAACTGTAATGATTGGATGATGGTTGGCTATTCTATTACTCAATGAAATTCCAAATTACCTTCAATGTTACTATAGATTGTTCTACATAATATATTCATGTACAAATCACAGTTAAATCTCGTGTAACGCGAGTACGGCTTCAAGTTATTATGCTGGACCACAAAGTGAAATAGATACAGACCACCATCTTGTGGGTTTCATGTGAGAAATGCTGATCCTTCAATGATTGGTTAAGGCTAGCCAATGTTCAAAGCGTATCAACTAATCGACACGCAACACGTTGACATCAGAGACAGAAGATGAATGATTAAACCAGAACGGTGGATGCAACATTTAAATTGTCAGGCTCAGTTTGATTTGGATAAGAGCCTCGTCCCAAAAAAATTGAGATGTGAATGAAAAGCCTCATATGAAAGAAATACAATTTTTATGACTTAAATGTATGATGATTAGATAAATTGTGAATTAATTATTACCTTTTGGTCATCAATTAGCTGATACTGTAATTGAAAATTGATACTCATTTATTTCACTATCCATGACGAGCTGCAAGTAATAATCCGTTTTTGAACTATTTTCAACAACATTACAGTCTAATTTTACTTTCCTTGCCCTATTACCATAGGTAAGGAAAGTATTGCTTTCAGAAAAAATTAAGGTACCCCAATTTCTAAATTTCTATACGTTTCAAGGTCCCCTGAGTCCAAAAAACTGGTTTTTGGGGTTTTGGGGGGGGGGGGGGTGTGTGTGTGTGTGTGTGTGTGTGTGTGTGTGTGTGTGTGTGTGTGTGTGTGTGTGTGTGTGTGTGTGTGTGTGTGTGTGTGTGTATGTGTACACGACATCTCATCTCCCACTCAACGGAATGACTTGAAATTTGGAACTTAAGGTCCTTACACTATAAGGATACGACACGAACAATTTCAATCAAATGAAATTCAAGATGGCGGCTAAAATGGCGAAAATGTTGTCAAAAACAGGGTTTTTCGCGATTTTCTCGAAAATGGCTCCAACGATTTTGATCAAATTCATACCTAAAATAGTTATTGATAAGCTATATCAACTGCCACACGTCCCATATCTGTAAAAATTTCAGGAGCTCCGCCCCATCTATGCAAAGTTTGATTTTAGATTTCCAATTATCAGGTCTCAGATATAATTTAAACAAAAAATTCTAAGTGGAAAAGATTGAGCATGAAAATCTCTTCAATTAATGTCAAGTAACATTTTCACCTAAAATTGAAAATAAGCTTGAAATTTGAGAAAATGTGATTATTCAATTGCAAACTATTGGCAACTGATGATTCTATTTAATCATTCACTATGAAGAGATAGCAGACCCCGTTTGTTTACAGCGTTATTGTCCTGTCACCAGCTGGCTCAGATCTTTGAATAGTAGACTAGAGATGCGCGTCAACACTAGCGTCAGGAGAACAATTTTCATAACGGCAAGGAAAGTTGTGTGAGTGCGCCACACCAGATTTTTTTAATATTAGAATATTATACATATCAAAACTCAACTAGTGTTGAATATGGATTTAAAAAATCCGAAAGCTCTCCACAGTGACGACTAGTTTAAATAATTAATATTCAAAAATTAGACTGTAGTGTTGTTGAAAATAGTTCAAAAATGAAAATTGATGTAATGAATAATTTGAATCTAAAAAAGTGGCACTAATCCAACAATTATACCAAATCGTTTAACAAGTAACCAAAAAAGAGTGTGAACATTTGGAAAATTTCTCAAGAATAACCCAACAACTGATTTTTAGTCAACTAAATTTAGTTTGATTCATACCAACTTGATATAATTACAGGCATAAGCACTTGGAATATATTGATTGCTTGATTGACATTCTAATTTATGTAAATATGGCATTTTATGAGGTCACGGCTTCATTTATCAAATTGGCTGAAATTGTTAAAAGACACATAGTGTTCAAAAATAACAGGAATATTCTCATGGAAATTATCTGTAGCTAATTTAACTAATAATGTAGTAATCAGCCTTTTTCTATCTGTTACTCATTACGGTACTATAATAAGATATAATCCTTCTCCAAACACCTTTGGAAACTGATATTCAAATGAGTTCCTGATACTTATCCTTGACAAGCTTTTAAAATTGAACATAAAAACATCCATAGCTCTAAACCATTTGAACGTTAGTCACCGGTAAACAACAAGAATTGCTCACATTATGTTATCTGTAACGAATTGAAAACCCTTGTTGAGGCAGTTAAAGCTTCCATATAAGACCGGCTTGAATCGCTTGCGGAATTAAAATCCGCGAGATAAACCTAAGATTTCTATACGAATATTGAGTAATATAAGCAGCGATTTGCATCTCATAATAACTGGCAAGGTGGGATACAACAAACCTGATTCAGTCTCCCAACCATCTTTGTTACACCTTACACGTCAAGTAAAATTGCAAATCCTTTAGAAAAAAGCTTATCTCGCCTATAAATGAATATGACATTATATCAGTCTGTAGATTGGTAAAAATATAGATTGTTTATGCTATGACTGAATTGAATTATAATACAGCTTAGAAATTTTCGTCTTGATTTTAATGCAATTTTTTCAAATAAGTAGTGAAAAGTTCTGACAGATGTGTTCAATTATCAACAGTTTCTTTCAGTAAATAAAATCATAGAGAAACAATAGCGTAAGTTATGCTATTGTTTCTCTATGATAAAATTAATGATATTTTCGGCAAAATAATTATTTTCAATTTGGTCACAACAGTGAAACTGTTTAGAGATTCCAATTAGGGAAATTCAATCTTCAAGAACTTGAACATGAACACATGATGTGTTTTCAACTTGTTATTCCTTCCATTTCAGAATTTCCACAAAGTAAGATCTATGATTCCATTTCGCCTTCTTCGACTTGCTATCCAATTGTTATTTCTTCCATTTCCAATATTCCACAAGCAAATATCTTCGATTACTTCCATCTTCTTCAATTTGTCATCAATTAGTTATTTCTTCCATTTTCAAATTATCATATGCTAACATCTTTGATTCTATTTCACCTTCTTCGAATTGTTATTTCTTCCATTTCCAATATTCCACAAGCAAATATCTCCGATTACTTCCACCTTTTTCAACTTGTCATTAACTAGTTATTTCTTCCATTTTAAAATTATCATATGCTATAAATTTTGTATGTAATATGTAATAAATTTTGTTACATTGACAAATAATAAAGTTCTCATATCTCTTTCTAGAAGCATGATGGAATTCTCATCACAATAGATTCCATAGCATTTAAATAGTTTGTTTTATTCAGCCAATAAGTCTGACGAAAATATTGTAAAGCACAACATTGAATATAAACTCTGGAAGAGACAATTATTCTAGCCAATTAACATGTAAGAAATTGAAAAATAACACACATAACCATTATTGTTTATATTTAGTGATATTTCTAATCTTAGACACTGCTCGTGGTAATGCAACTCGAAAATCAGTACTCAGTACTGAAGAGAATCAATCAGAGAAGTCAAGACGTCTTTAATCAGCACTTAATCATGGTTAAATATTTCATAAAATGTTATATTCAAGTTCGAACCAATAAATGGGATGAGGAAATACACAAAATTGAAATTTATCTTTCTACATATTTATATAGATCACTGATTCCCAATAAGTTGTCCGTGAAAGCTCTAGAAGTGTTCCGCGAGGAGTACGAGGGAAGGAAAATTGATGTTTTAAGCTTTATTAGTGTTTTTCAAAGTTATCTTTTTTGTCTATATTAAGGTACTAGCCGTCAGGCTCGCTTCGCTCGCCATATCCGTCTAGCCAGGGGGCTCCGCCCCCTGGACCCCCGACTGACCAAGAATGAGATTAGCAGGCTCGCTTCGCTCGCCTGCATTTTTATCATGTTAGGACAATCCAGTCGGGGGTCCAGACTAAACGTCTGGCTAAACGGATATGGCGAGCGAAGCGAGCCTGACGGCTAGTAATGTAATATTCCCAGGATTGAAGTAGCAGTGCCCAATCAATTTTTCCTCGATAAATGCATTTAAATCTTCAACTTGGTGCCAACCTCACAAAGTCAACTCAACTTAATGCCAACCTGACAAAATTATTAATTTAGTTGCCAGTTAACAACTGTTTCGAAGAGGTACTCTATCTAGATTATAGTTCTATAGTAACATATGATATGGAAATTTCAATTATAATTAAGAGATTGGGAGAAGAAGAATATACATGCTAAAAGACGAACTTTAAACCCTTAAAAACAACCCTTAGAGTTAAAATATTGCCAAAAGATTTCTTAGTGCGCCTCTAAAGGGTCAACTGAACATACCTACCAAATTTGAACGTTTTTGGTCCGGTAGATTTTTAGTTATGCGAGTGAGTGAGTGAGTGAGTGAGTGAGTGAGTGAGTCAGTCAGTCAGTGAGTGAGTGCCATTTCGCTTTTATTATTAAGGTATAATCAATTTCTCTTCTAAAATTATATATCAAACTCATCTTAAGTTCATAATATATTTCCAATCGGTATAATAAGTGATAAGTTCCAAATGTCTAATGCTATAAGATAGAACTTGAACGTTTGTTTGGCGGATATGTACCATGTGACCGAGCTAACCAATCAGAAGCGTGACAGTCAATGGCCATAGGGTAATATAGTTACTGTAGGTGCCCCGTTATTGAATCTTGAATCACGAATGAATGAATCTACAGAAGAAGGAATCTTCATCCTATGAAGAATTCACACGAATGTTCGTTTCACAGGAGAGGTTTGTCGTCTCTACTTTGTAAAACAGATAGCCATCCATTGTGTGCGTGATCAAACGATACACAGTAGCAGGAAATGCGAAAGTCAACCGGCTACAAAAATGCCCGAATCCTCTTAGCAGAGTTGTTGCTTTAGCGATTGTGTGAATGCGCGCAGAGCTTTGGCTTTGGATACCGAATTCCGTCGGTATTTGCGAGTGAGACCACTGTCAGCTCACTGTTTATCCACGACAAACAGGGTGCAGGCAGAGGGTATAGCTTGTATACTCTGGGTGCAGAGTAGTTGCTTTACTCTATACTCTATCTACAGTCAACACAACAAACGACGGCTGTGTGAAACTGTGGATACACCTCTCCAGTATTGATTACCTCACCTCCCAAGTCCATCTTTGTTATTCAATTCAGTCCATTTTCGTTGAGAGAAAGGATTTCGGCCTTTTTTGGGTCACCTCATCTACCAAGTCCTTATTTATTATTCAATTTAGTCTATTTTCGTTGATAGAAAGGATTTAGACCTTTTTTGAGTCATTTTTGAGGTCTCCAGGATTGCTAGCATAAATTTGAACATGAAATCCAGCTATAACGTTACCTACACCTATAATTTCAATAACAATTTATTGGAAAAAAGATACAATGTTGTGAATCAGTGTGGATGCGACAGGCACACTGCCCAAAACCGCACTCCACACAAAATAATACAGAAGAAGAAAAAAACATCTTATACAGAAATTAAACAAACTTCAGAAATACATGATAAATCTTAAAATAGAATACCAATTATTTATATCATTATATTCGTATTGTACAATATGAATAAGTTTAATTAAAATAAGAAGAAAAATAAGTTCAATATAAGAAAAGAGTTGACTAATTAAATTAAACAAAATTACAAAGAAAAGAATAAAATAGGGAAAAGGTAAGGTAAAGTGAGGTATCGCAGAATTTGATCAACATTTCATTTTTTCATCCCACTGACCACCTATGAAAGGGGTAAAAGGATTTGTCAATTATAATCTAAGTCGTCAATCTTTGCATTCCATAATGCAAAAAGAATTCCTCACTGGAATAAGGACAAACCTGCAACAACTCCTCTCTCATCTTAATTCTGAACTTTTCACCTGTAAGAGCCTTTATGCGTGTTGGCAATGAATTATAAAGCCGAATTCCTGCACTCTTTACCCCCCTCTCATACATACCAGTTCGATGAATGTCGTCTCTGAGGTTTTGTCTATATCTGGTATTGTATGAGTGGAACAACTCTCCTGTATTGAACCTATCTTTTTTCCTATCAATAAAACAAATAAAACAAAAACACATTGGTGTTTCTATCGTTGTCTATCATTTTAGGATTCATCTCTGATTACTGTTATGGAATGGTCTAGACTCTAGAAGATCAATAATACTCTAGAATGGTTGCACTATGCAAGTACCTTTGCAAAATCAAAGAAGAGATTTCTCTTTCAGAGTATTTACTCTCTCCAAATGCTAATAAAAATGTATAATAATTATTACTTAACGAAAATTCAAATTAAATGCTGTAAATCACCCCGAAGACTTCTGCTACTGCAAATATTAACAACAGGGTAAAAATCTATATGGAAATTCGATGAGCGCTACTATAAAAAATTCATTTGTCAGCCCGGGAAACGAACCCAGTACCCCCTAATTGCCGGTCAGGAATGCTTACCCCTTACATCAAACTGACAATCTCTGGATAGCAGCGCTCATTTTATACAAAGCCATAGCGGCCAGCCAGTCTACAGATGGAAATAGATTGGAAGTTGCATTTGTCCAAATGCTAATTAATGAATAATTATTATTAAACGAAATTCCAATTAAATACTGTAAATCACCCCGAAGACTTCTGCTACTGCAAATATTGACAACAGGGTTAACAGCTAGATGGAATTCGATGAGATCTACTCCATCTGTAGACTGCCCTGCAAATATGTAATGAATATTTGCAGTAGCAGAAGTCTTCGGGGTGATTTACAGTATTTAATTACGGTCTTTGTTAAATAATAATTATTATACTCTGTTTAAGAAATTCATGTGAATAATTCTCTGATTACTCTTCTAGAATGGTATAGGTGTAAAGTCTAGACTATAGGAGATCAATAATTATTTATTTATTTATTTATTTGAAAATTTACATATTTGAGGGCACCAGGAACTGAATCCCATTATTGCCCTCATAACACACATTGAGCATACAATTTGAAAATACAATACATTAAAATGAAAATAGAATAACTTAACTAATATAATATTGAGTTTTAGAAAAAACAAAATACAAAAAAAAAATATAATAGAAAACCTTGCAAATATGAAACTTATAGTATAGCAGATAAAAGAAGAAGAACTAAGTATGTAACTAATACTGAAGAATTCAAGAAGAAAAGAAAAAAAGGAACAAAGAAAAGAGAATTATGGAAACTTTGCAAATATGAAACTTATAAATAAAAACACTAATATATTACGTAATACAATGACTAGAATGACTGTAGTATGGAAGTAAAGTTAGTAGACAGTCTACTAACGTTGGTATGAAAGTTTGTCTTTGCAAAGTCAAAGAAGAGAAATATTTATATTGTTACAATACAATAAAAAAATCTGCAATATCATTACAGTATAATGTAAAGGAATAACTCCAACAAATAAGCAGTGATATATCTGATCCGATGTTTCCTAGCAATTCTAATACCAACGAAGGAAATAAAATGTGTCACTGGGAATGGGACAAGAATTAAACATGATCGTGCAGCGCTAGAATATAATTAGGTTATCGATAAAAATAAAGTTTACAACAGAAAGGAATGTTCTAATCACAATCGTCCTTCAGCTAGGAACAGTCGTTAGAATAGTGAAGTGAAGTGAGGTCACGGCATCATTCATATCAGGGGAACACGCCTGCTGGCGCAGAGCACGCAAACTCCAGTCAAAGGCTAGAGCTATTCCTCTTCTTTCAGCTGCTTTTTCTCCTCTTTCCACTACCCTTCTGCGGAAAGAAAAGAGTAGCTTACGATCGATCTGCAGCCCCTCCCTCGAATTTCCCATTTTCCCACTCTGAATGCCGTAATTTTAATGCGGCCCAACAAGAATTAAACTCTGCACGGTAGTTTTTTGCTAATCTCAGAAATAGCTGACATCTTTCTAGAATAGTGTTCCTAATTTCAAGCCATTCAAACTCACGAACTCCATTTGGCTCGCAAAAATACTCGCTTAGCCAAATGCAGAAGAGAATTTTGATTCTATTATCGTAATATTGGATGAATCAATTGTGAAATGTCAATTCAAAATGGAATTACTAATGCCCTTTATATTTCTTTCAAGATTCATATAATTTACTATTCTAGGCTACAAGTTTTGTTTCAATTCCGTCAAAAATTGAAACACGTTTTTTGAGGTTTGATTTAAATTGAGCAAAAAATGTTAAAAATGAACTTCCCCTTCCTTCCTTTTCAAGTAATTTGAATATAATGTAAATGATCATGTTTAAATAATCAAAACTAAAGGTAATTCAAGTGAATTTAAAAATTTGATTGGAATGTAAAGTGTAATTATTATACTGCATGATATCTGAATAGAAGTGATTTGATTTGATTCTTCAAACTCTTATGAGGGCCGAGTAGACTCGTATGTAACGATATACGATAACGATATGTAACATATAATTTAATATGAAATTATTGTGGAGTGGTGGAATGGTTTCATTTCCACTAAATGTCTCGGAAATTATCTCTCTGATCATTTCTCACCTCGTATATCTATGCAACTGATATTTATCTATAAAGAAGAGAAAACTTAGTTCATAATACTTTGCCAGTACGCTTCCAATGAAGTAGATCTTTCCAACGCATTCGACAACAAAATACCAAACGGCACTACCAACATATCCGATGCCCTCTCACACATACGAGATATGAGTTTGAATTCTACTGGATGAAATTACAAACTTCTTAGCTGCTATGAGTTTCTAGTAGACACGTCGAGGCCAATATCTCGAACTGTGTTGGAACGTGTGAAGAGCTACTTGAGAAGTTATGCAGTAGCGCCTTATTGCGCAGTTTGTGCAATTCGCCAAGAGCAACTTGCTATTCCAACTTTTCAATACACTGATATTCGAAGTGGCAAGTAAGGCATCCAAAGATCGAAAAGGAAATATGAAACTGGGGAAAATGGAACAGGGTAGTCTATTTAATCCACCTGTCTATACAGGACTGAGCTGTACCGTACCTCAATTAACAGGAACAGAGAAACTATATTTATCTTCCCTTAACAAGGATAATTGAATCTTCCAATATCATAATACTGGGGAGCTCGATATTTATTCATCTGTAATCTGATAATTATGTATTCAACTGATTTTAATTAATTTGTCTATACAGAACTGAGCTGTACCGTACCTCAATTAACAGGAACAGAGAAACTATATTTATTTTCCCAGAAAAAGAATAATTGAATCCAATATCATAATACTAGGGAGCTCGATATTTATTCATTCATCATTGTCATCGTCATTCAAGGATTAGGCTCTGTTGGCCTGTTCCGGCATCTTTTTCTTCATCGGTCGTCCGACGCCTCTTCTCCCATCGGGTTTGTAGTGCCAAGCTTGAATTGGAAGTCTATTTGCTGGCATACGAAGTAGATGGCTAGACCAGTCTTCTCTACTTTTCTTCAATATTTGCAATAAAGACTCTACATTCAGTTCGATTCTTATTACGACGTATCTTATGTAATCCAACCTAGGGTAGCCTTTGACTGCTCTAAGGAACCTCATTTCGGCTGCTTGAATACGGGACTCAGTTTTTTTTTTTTGACACCCAGGCTCGGATTGGGACCGGAATTTATTCATTCATTAATACAGAATTACTTATCATTAAAATGATATTGGAAGAGCAAAAACAGGCGAATCCTTTAATATTACTCTCCTAAATTTAGATTATGAGTTCGAATTAAGGCTAAGTCACTTTTTTAGTTTTCACTCCACATCACAATTTTTCACATAATATTTTTACTTGAAATTTAGGATTTAGAGAGGAATATGACTTCTAGAACAGTGGTACGCAACCTTTTATGATTGGCGACCCACCTTTTATGATTGGATGATTATTCATCAAGTAAAAGTGAGTTTATTGATGAAAATAATGGTGATATACAGCATTTAATTGGGATTTTTTTAAAATAAAACAATAATTTTGATTAATAATTATTAAAAGTGAGTTTGTACGATTTTTTGTTGGTTGGGAGTCCATTTCGGGAAGGTCCTACAACCACGCCTGAATATATCATTTCAGCTGTCAATATTCATTCTAGCGACCCAATAACAAGTTGAGAACCGCTGTTCTAAAATATCCAGTCCATCTGAATCAATTAATCTTGAATTTCTAAATTCATACTGCAATGTCAATCAATATCAATGATATTTGCTTACAGAAAAATAATCAATATTAGCACGTTGCGTATTAATATTACGTGAGTATTCTATTACATCATATTCTTGATAGAGATCTGATGTACAATGAGTACGTGCCGTGGGCGTGAAACCATAAGCAATGCAGATGTCATCATAGATGCAAATAGAACATGATTTACAAGATGAACGCTATAAACGTGAGCTGGCAGTCGTGTAGTCTCCATTCAGAATCAGACATTAATGGAGAATAGGTAATTTCATTCATTTCAACTTCCGAGAATGATTATGAAAGCAGATCATGACTTTGCAACGTTTGAACGGATCAAAATAAATGCAGTTTTCATGTTTAGTAGAAATTTCTCCAATATTACAATCTAATGTTACATTTTATACGCATTATGCTCTCTATTGAACATACTACATAACAGTAATATCATAGCCACCTCTAATACAAGGCCCCGGCCTCGATATTGCAACGTCGCAGTGTAGGCCTACAATCTAAAACTGCGTACAGATATACGCGCCGCGAACATGAGCAATTCACTTTTAATCAGCTGACTATATCTGTATTTTTACAGAAACGGTAAGATACAGATATAAAAGCTTGACATCAGCTGATTAAACGTGAATTGCTCATGTTCGTGGCGCGTGGAATCTCCACGCACCTTAATACATGATTGGTGAAAAATATTTTAAAAAATACCAGCTGATCTTTTTCACCAATCATGTATTAGATTCTAGGCCTACGCTGCGACGTTGCAATATCGTAGGCCGGGGCCTTGTATTAGAGGTGGCTATGGTGATATGTATTCATTGATTTATGTCATATACCTTGACAACAGCTTTGGTACAAAGGTAACGAATGCCAACCCGTCTGATTTTGGAAGGAACATTGAAAATTATTAGACAATTTTATTTATGAACAACCAACACGTCACAGTGACCTTCCAAGCTTCAAAACAATTTGTTCAAGGTATTGATTTCAATGACAGTCTATCATTTTACTAAAAACTCGACTGAGTCACTGTCAACGTTGTAGAACCGTTCCATAATGGAATAAAAACACATATTGTCAAATTCTACAATTTTATTTGGTAGAGGACCATGGTTTCGTGACCAAACAGGTCACATTCTCAAGCTGACTTGACCAAATAAAACGGTAGAATTTGACAATATATGTGTTTTTATTTCATTAACATTTTACTGTTGAAAAGTCAATCATGATCTATTCATCAAGGGTTTGGAGTCATAATTTCTCCCCCTTTACACTAACAAGGTAGTGGAACAGACCAACAGAAGAAAGTTAACTGTTACCTTTTTACCTGTTACTTTCACAGTTATCGCGAAAAGTGAAGCTATCTCCACTTATATTTACTTATCATACTACTTTACTTAAAAAGTTAGGTACAGTAGACTTACAAGGATCACAGAAGATGACTATGTAAAAAGGACGATAATATACAGCTGTACTTAGTGGAAAGAAAGTTGTGTGTATTTTTGGCTTTAAAATTTTCTGAAATAGCTCAATTTATTCAAAGTGCGGTGATATTAAGTGTAATATTTGACTATAATTTGGTGTTTCAATCATTCTAAATTCAAAATTTCTAGCTCATATATATTTTTGGACAGAAATTGAGCTTCAACTTCCCACAATAAGAACATAACCAATTTTTTCGGACATGTTATTATTATTTTTTCAAAATTTGGGAACAGAATAGTTTTGTGCTATGCCTGTTGTTCTATCCCGATCATATTCATATGATTTGTAATTGTATCAACTAATAAATAAATAAATAATAATATTGAGGGTGATGGCCACATAAGCTCTTGGGCTTGTGCGTGGGTAATGAGTGAGAGGGATGATGATGAGAGATGACGACTACTTTTTAGGCAGACGGGACCGAAGGTTTACCGACGAGGCATAGCTCTACTCGGCACACATATCACTAAAGTCCGTACAAAATTACTTCTGACTTGGAGGAATATGCGGCGCTGAAAAATGGAGGAATATCAGCAATTACAGTGATTAATAGAGTCATAGGTAGAAGCGCAGTAGCCAATTTTTCAGTCGTCTGACTACTTTCGAACAGGAAACTTCGTATGTGTAACATGAGCACATGAACAGTCACTAGAAGTTGGAGAACGCTGGCCGCTTCAAAACGGCAACATCGCGCCTCTGTAGAGTATCCCTCCCGCTGTTTGCTTTCTGTACTGCGCATGTGCATCTCAAGTAAGAAGTAATTTTGTACAGAGTATAGTTGGAGAGAAAACAAGGAAATGAAAACATTTTTTCAACGTAAAACTGAACAAAATACATATTTTCTCAATATAGTATTGGAAAACATACCTGATATAAAAGCTCTCCTAATCCAGTGATTCATTTCAAAATTGACTCAACTCTTCCAACAAATTAAGAAGAAAGCACTCACTCAGCAAAACGTTCAATACGATATTGACAAGACTTTTACGAGCAACTTTTAGAGCAGAACAACAAGACAAAAGGAAAAGCTGAAGATTCCAAAGAAAAGAGATAGTAGGATGAGGAGTGAATGGAGAAGAGTAAATAGAATGAGGGATACGAAAGAGAAACGTGTTCTTGGTTCGGGATCAAATTTAATTATTGCCTGTAGATGCTCACAAAGTCTACAACTGTACCACCCCTACCACAGTCACCCTCTTCGTCATCGTCTAGGGAAGAAGTGAGAAAGAAAGTGAAGAAGTAGAAAAAGCAGAAGAAGAAGAAGGAGAAAGTGAAGAGGACGGAGAAGCAGAAGAAGAGAGTGAAGGAGAAGAAGAAGAAAAAGGAGAAAGTGAAGGAGAGAAGAAAAGAAGAAGTAGAGGAAGAAGGAGAGGAGGAAGAATGATAACAAGAAGAAGAACAACAAGAAAAAGAAAAAGGGGGAAGTGGAGAAGAAAAGAAGAAAAAGAAGAGGAAGAAGAAGTAGAGGAAGAAGGAGATGGAGAAAGTGAAGAAGAAGAAGAAGAAGATTATGATGATGATAGTTATGAGGAAGAGAAAGGGAAAATATGGGACCAAGGAAGGAGGAGTACATGAGAGAAGAAACATGTGAGCAAGAGGAAAAACGAACAGAAAGAAGAATAAAAAAGTGAAGAAGAGAAATTAAAGTGTATAAGAAGAAGAAGAGTAGAAGAAGGAGAAGAAGTAGTAGAAGAAGGAGAAGAAGTAGAAGAAGAAGGAGAGTAAATGAAAAAAGTGAGGAAGTACAAACTACTTGATTGGCTAGAAAGAGGAGAAGACGGTAAAGGAGAGTAGTTGCAGAATACATGAAGGAAGAAAACAACACTAAAGGACAAAAATTTGGTAAGAAAAATATAAATTGAGAAAGATTAAGTGAGGAAGTACAAACTGGATTAGTCAGAAAGGAAAGAAGACTGAAAAGGAGAAAAGTTGTAAAATTCAAACAGGAGGAAATCAAGAGTAGAAAAAAGGAAGAATAATATGTAGAGGAATAAGATGAATGAGAAGAAGAAGTTGGAGATTTAGGTAGAGATGAAGTTCAAGATGAACATGAGCATGAGGAAGAAGAAGATGAACATGAAGAAGAGGAAGAAGATGAAAATGATGATGATGATGATGATGATGAAGAAGAAGAAGAAGAAAAAAAAAGAAGAAGAAGAAGTAGTAGTAGAAGAAGAAGAAGAAGAGAAGAAGAAGAAGAAGAAGAAGAAGAAGAAGAAGAAGAAGAAGAGGATGATGATGATTGAGAAGAAGACGAAGTTGGAGATTTAGATAGAGATGAAGTTCAAGATGAACATGAGCATGAGGAACAAGAAGATGAATATGAAGAAGAGGAAGAAGATGAAAATGATGATGAAGAAGAAGAAGTAAGTGAAGATAGAGAACCCCCTATTCCGCAACCCCAAGACGCAACCAAGTGCGTAAAGATTCGCATGTGCCGCCAGCTTCCTTCGTCGACTTTGCAATTTCTTCTCAATTTGCACCCACTCAGCCTAATTTCTCTCTTGACATACAATCATTTCTCCATTATATTCAGCTTTCGACGCCAGATTCACTAATTCCTTCCAACCCTTTACACTCACTAACATCTTTCATCACTAAATTCGAATTAGATTTCCAATTTCTTCTTCGAAACCTTATTAATATTTCAACAGAAGAAATTAATTGTCGATCAACGTTCAGTGGAAAACAAACAACCCTCTGCATCACCTCTGGATTCTAATTTCATCCTTATGTTCTCCTGGAGATCTCAACGTGAATATTTTAGGAATTGAAGAGTAAGGATTTATCATTGTCAAAATTGGAAAGATTTAAATGATTGTTGTAGAGAATCAAGGGAAACGAGGATTGTTTGAAAAGTTGATTATGATGATGGATCTACTCCCTCAATAAAAATGTTTTGAAGCCTTCCCACTTTTTACCGGTATATGCAAATAATTATATATGCATAATAATTATATAATAATAATTATTATTACCGGTATATGGTAATTCCTTATACAAAATCAAATATTCATTTAAAGCTGGGGTTTCGTTTGTGGGTAATTGCCGTCGTCGACCACGACAGGGTGAGGATCTCCTGGGTGAGGATTGGGTAGATTTCAATTTGTCTGATAGACAAATAAATAACCTCAATAAATAGGTTATAAATGACCTAAAAGATTATGTTTAATTATGTTTTAATGAGGGAGGTTGAGTTTATACTTATTTATACTTTGAAATGGCAATATGTTGATATTATTAGAAATGTTTACATTCTTGAATAATAAACACAAATACTGAAAAGTTATTTAATTAGCTGTTTTAGCACACTTGAAATTTGGACAATATGAATGTCAACAAAGCTTGTCGTCGTCGACTGCGGAAATTTACGCACAAACGAAAATGCACCTACTTGACATGTATATTTAAATTCATTTAAATTATATCGTATGATTTGCATTTGCAAAAAGCCCTTCAAATTCTTATTTTACTATTCTTTTACTATCATTCTGAAACCTTTACCAACAATATTTACAGTTCTGATCGAACGGAAGAAATTGATTCTATAGTTTTATCAATTTATAAATAAATTCAATTGTGGCTTTTATATTGATCAAAACCATCAAAGATGATGCCTCTATCTAAAAAGAGATGAGTCTACACGATATTATAGCTACAAAGCGAAAACAAAAAAGAAGATTTTTCAGCCAAAACTGCTTGTACCCAGCAAAAATTGTACCCGAAATAAGGAAAAGGTTCTCTATATAAATAGAGATGAATCTACACGATATTATAGCTACAAAGCGAAAACAAAAAATGAAGATTTTTCAGCCAAAACTGCTTGTACCCAGCAAAAATTGTACCCGAAATAAGGAAAAGGTTCTCTATATAAATAGAGATGAATCTACACGATATTATAGCTACAAAGCGAAAACAAAAAATGAAGATGTGCCATCCAAAACTGCTTGTACCCAGGAAAAATTGTACCCAAAATTAGGAAAAGGACATGTCTCTATCTAAATAGAGATGAATCTAGACAATATAGCTACAAAGCGAAAACGAAAAAATGAAGATGTCTCAGCCAAAACTGCTTGTACCCAGCAAAAATTGTACCCGAAATTAGGTGAAAGACATGTCTCTATCTAAATAGAGATGAATCTACACGATATTATAGCTACAGAGCGAAAACAAAAAATGAAGATGTCTCAGCCAAAACTGCTTGTACCCAGCAAAAATTGTACCCGAAATTAGGTAAACGACACACCCAAGACTACAGGGAACATACCAAAACTGAAAAATGTTGCCCTTGAATCATTTTTTATGTTGGGACTTGTGTATTTTTTACGTGGCTAACATTAACATAAGGAAAATCCCACATCAATCAAATAAGTTTATAAACGGTTATTTCTGGACAGAACTGTATCAGCTTATCAGGCAGCAAAAGGTCAGTTGTACTGGATATTCAGTACCAATCTTGCAAAGATTTCAGAAATACATATTATATACATATTATACTCATATGGATGTGAAATTATATTTAACTCGGTATTCCATCAACAAGTATTTCAAGTAATGAAGATTGAAACTATGCTGTCACAAGCTTGTTACATTAATATTTTCAACGCCTTATGTTAAGTATACAGAGTCCGCTTGAAGTATACACCTCTTAAATTAATAAATTCATCCCCTCATCTCCACATTTAATTAGAACTGACAGCACATGAATAATTCAAAGGGGAAACTCTTGTTAATTAATGTTATTATTCTGGTAGTTTCCGTCTGAGAAAGGGAGAAGACCGGTGAGTGGAATCGAATTACTGGCCAGCAATAATGGAAATGTCACATCCAGGGCTGGAATTAGCATGGCGAATACTCTAACTCTCCAAATGAACCAAGTTGACAATGAAACAACAACGATTCAGCAGCTCTTTTATTAGCGCTCTGGAATGGATATTATCTCGTTGGCCCAAACTGTAATGTACATTTGAGATGCTGCATTAGGACCGACCTATATGTTGTAGGCGATAAGGAATTCTGATGTTAGAACATTGTAGACACAATCGAATGGAACAAGAGTTGAAAATCCATGCTCTCTTCAAATCAGTTATTTAGTAACCTATCTATTCATTAGTAACAATATCAGGGCACCGAGCTTCACTCGTTATTTATTTATTGACTTTTGATAAACCGATCACAATTCTTTAGTATGATTGTGGAAGTTCTAACAGGCACAGCCCAAAACTGTTTCTTTCCCGAATTTTGATTTATACACTACTAGTAGTTCTGTGAACAGTAGACCTCGCGCTCAGTAAGTTACATTGACCTGTTGTTGTTTTCTCAAAAATTAATAAATAATTTATCAATTTAAAATGTCTAGAAAAACTCCGAAATAAATATAGAGCTTTCTGTCCTATCATACCGTGACGTGTCGTCCCGGAATGTGAGTGTGAGCGCTGTTATCAGGTCTGGCTGCAACTGTCTACAACGTTGATGGAAAGATACATTTGCAAGATGTTCGATGTTTTTGAACGGGCAGTATTATAAATAGTCAACTGTCTACTAACGTTGATGGAAAGATACATTTTCAAGATGTTCGATGTTTTTGAACGGGTAGTATTATAGTCCACTAGACAGCTGATTTATGATGAATAATTCTATAGTCTGATTTTTACGGTAATATTAGCGTATGAAGGAAGGAGGCTCCTTTTTCCTTTTATATTATCCTTGAAATGCAAAATTTCCAAAAACCTTGTATATACGTCGACGCGCAATTTAAAAAGGAACATACCTGTCAAATTTCATGAAAATCTATTACCGTGTTTCGCCGTAAATGCGCAACATAAAAACATTTAAACATCAAGAGAAATGCCAAACCGGCGACTTGAATCTTAGACCTCACTTCGCTCGGTCAATAAAAATAGTCCAGAAAGTAGGTTATGTTCCATACACTTGAATTAAGGTTCAATTTTCTGTTCGAACATTTGAAAACAAAAAATATATCATTTAGATTATTTACAAACCAAATTGAATTACAAAATAACACTCACTAATCACTTGAAATCGTCAAATAATGATCAACTTTAAAAATTATGATATACTCTAGTTAAAGAGGATTATCATGTCATGTCAACAAATAAGATTATGTTGATCAAATCGATTAAATTGTCTAGCTAGATAAAATTTCTCGCTGAACGATTATGATTACACAGCTGGAAATAATTATTCTGCCTCTGTCCCACACAGGCACACGCATCTTCTGTTATCGAGAGACGACGAAATTATCATCGGTTTTCCAAGGATGAATTATCCTTTTAATGTCGTTCAGCGAGTTTTGCAAAGAATGAGATCTAGTACAATCGAATCTTTATATCATAAAACTACTACGTTCCAAATTTCGTGAAAATCGTTAGAGCCGTTTTCGAGATCCGTGAAACATAAATAACCAGATATAAAAATAGCCAGATATAAAAATAACCAGATATAAAAATAACAAGATATATAACTACAGAAAATAGCAGTACTCGCCCCTACTAGTATAAATTCTGCTGCTTTTGTATTTAGTTTTAGTTTATAAGCGATTGATAATGGTTTAACAACCAAAACCGGTGTTTCTACTTTTAATAAAATTTGTGGTTTTTGACAATTTCTTAGTCTTTTTATTAAATTAAGATAGACATGAATATTCAATGCTAATTGTCCTAAATATCGCACAAACTTAGGATTTGCTGGCCTAGTCAGTAGAAAAACATGACATTTGTAGGTTAAGAATTTATGTGTTGATTGGAATTTTATTAATTATCTATTATTTGTGAACCAAAAATTTTATTCATTTATTGTATTGTTTACAATTTGATAAGAATAGATTTTGATTTGAATGATACTCAATGAAGTATTTAATCATGTAATCATGTACGACAATCACTCCAATGAAATATTCCATTCAAAAATGTATGTGGTTAGGAATATTATTTTGAAAAGACTGATTTACGAGAGAGACTATGGAGGAGAGAGGATACCATGGACACTATACTGATGAAATATTAGAAACTTTAAAGGAGGAGATTGGGAAACAGGAAGAACATATCCCATCTAAAATGTTATTCAGATCCCATATAAAATGGAATAAACAAAAATAAGAAGAAGCTTCTACCATAAAGTAATGAGCAACTAGGTTCTCTTTTCTGTGCTTTTACTAATAACTGATTTTCATTGTAACAACTTAGCTACAACAACTTTCTATCATTTACTGCTTAATCAAATCACATTTCTTCAATCTTTTCTCTTTAATCATCGAATCATTATACCGGTATTCGATACGATTTGCCACCAGTTAACAACATCCAGTACTCACTCATTCACTCAATTAATACCCAGGAACAAATTCAAATTCATTTATTTGCCATAAAATAATACAGATTGATAAAATAAATATTCTAACTTACAAAATGGCACTACCGGCAAAGAAAACTTGTGCGCCGGCAGTGAGTTCGAAATACTAGGTACAGCAAACATGTCAATAGAAAGAAAAAGAGCTAATAACAAACATTATCAATTCAATTTATTCACAAAACAAACTTCATTACGAAAGAAATTTAACGCTCTGCTTACTTCCAAAATTATTAAGATCAACGTTTTCGATTATCTTCATGCTCAAAACAGGTATTAGATTTGGGATGGAATCCGGTGATTATACTTTCAAACCATAACAAACATTTGCCACAAATATTATCTTTTCAAAATTCATTAGTAATGGTATTCGGGGCTTATTCATCATACTTTTACATGAAAACAAACATTCTTCATCAATTTCATTTTCGGCGGCAGGGGGCAGCAGCCGGCAAGCAAGCAAACGAACGAAGGTGTAATTAGCATGAATGGATGGTCGACAGATAACGTCAGCTCGTTATGTGAGGAGGAGGAGGAGGAGGAGGAGGAGGAGGAGGAGGAGGAGGAGTAAGAGGAGGAGGAGGAGGAGGAGGAGGAGGAGTAAGAGGAGGAGGAGAAGGAGGAGGAAGAGGAGCGAAATTTCGCTACAGTAGCGAAACAGATAAATCGCAGCAGGGGACCACGTAATCATGGAGGACCCCCCACGAGGGTCAGTTGGGGGGGGAGCCAGGGTTCATAAGGGAGATTCTGATGCAGCGCTGTTAATTAAACGATAAAACCGGGAGGCATTGAGAAGGACATTCCTGGAGAGTAGTGGTGGCCGCTTAATTGAATACCCTACCACTCACTCTCTCCCTCTCACCAGGAAGGTTTGCAGCCCTCGAGCTGGTTTACTGATCACACACCACGATCCTCCGCGTCATCTATATTTAGCGCGCATTCTTCCGCCTCAAGATGGCAGCCAGAGCCAACCCTCTAATTTGTCCGAATGACCGATGGCCGAACTGTGCAAAATCCCTGTGCATCTCTTGCCTAGAAATGCTATTCCTGTATAGGAGCACATTGATGTTAATAAGCCGCTGCTGTGCATCTCTTCCTCTGAAATTCTGTTCCTGTATAGAAAACATTAATAATGCTAATAATCCGGTTGTTGTACCAACACGAAGAAGCTTAATCGGTAATGATCTACTTATAACCAATAATCTTCAATTTATTGGCTATGACCAGAACAGGCATAAATGTCTAAACCGTGGAAGTCAGCTGATCTACTACTGCTGCTACTTTTGCTGCTGATGATGATAATAATAAATTATTATTATGACGATGATAGTGGTGGAAATGATGATGGTGATGATGATGATGATGATGATGATGATAAGTTTGGCTAGGTGATGATAATAGCAAAGTATGATGAGGTATTGGAAAAGTATAGAAATAAGAAATTACTATGCAGTGTTTGTAAAAATTTGAAATAGCAAAGTATGATGACGTATTGGAAAAGTATAGAAATAAGAAATTACTATGCAGTGTTTGTAAAAATTTGAAAAGTTAGAACGCGCCTCAATTCTTTAAGCGCCTCAATGTTTCATTCAGTAGCTGAATGACTTAATTAATTAATTAATGACTTCATCCCCCTACTTGGGATTTTACTGAGGGGGTAACATAAATATAATATGACTGAAAGCTTGAGAGCTTAAAAACTCTGAATTAATTATTTGTTTCGATAGAAAAAGACGTATAACTCTTTCATAACATTTCAACAGATATAATTTCATTTTAAATAAAAAGACTAAGAAATTGTCAAAAACCACAGATTTATTGATAGTTGGAAAGACTGGTTTCGGTTGCTACACCATTATCTCTGATAAAATAGTATATTTCGCACCTAGAGCAGAAAATGAGATTTTTCCAGCTCGAAATCGGTTTTCAAGTCCGAGGCCGTAGGCCGAGGACTAGAAAAGATTGAGAGCTGGAAAAACATTTTTGCCCGTGGTGCGAACGATATTTTTCACTACACTACAGGTATTGCTGACAAAATAAATAAAGAATACAAAATGAAGAATACTCGTTAAGCTATCGTACCTATCTCTTGATTTTAGTGGTAGAAGATTTGCAGTCAGGATTTCAGATTCTTTTAAAATTTCACTTGGAATACCACAGTCATCTTCAAGCATTTTTGAAAATTCGGAATGCACTAATCAACAATAAATAATTGAATAAAACTGGTTGCGAAGCGAATTAGTTTGATTCGAAACTGGAACTAAAATCATGGCGACTTCAGCTTATTATGAAAGTGGACACTCGCCCGATCTAGCGGATGACTTATTAATAATAATTAGCGCGTTGTTTCCAGCCATAAGCGGCTGGAAAGAGACAACTTTCTGGCCTAGACCGGAAAAGAAACCCTTTTCTGACGTCGTCTGCAAACAAGGTCTTTCAGATCTACGTAGGGACTGGAAAACAGCTGCTTTCTGTGCAGTGTGGCGAAAAAAGTATAATTTCGTTTTTTGACAACAACGTTCGTTTTGTCAGTGACAAAACAGAGACAGTGACAATATTCCAAACAACAGTGACAACATTCACCACAGTGACGAATTTGTCACACATTTGTAACTCTGGTAACAAAAAATAGCCTAAATAACATAATTTTATATCACAGGGTTCCTATTTATATTCTATTAGTGGAAATATTGATCTCCATTGAGATCCAAACTCGTAGGATTGCAGAGAAGAACGGAAATGGGAATTTAAACTGGTTAATTTATAGAAGCTCACAATAATTCTCAACTTTGTGCAACATAATAACTTTACATTATTGAAACACATATTTTTTAATACGGTGTTTGCAATCACCATGTCATCATGAATGTGTGAAACAATTGCAGCTTCCAAGCACAATCATTATACTTATTTATCTATTTCAAACAGAATAGAAGTACCATAATATCAGACTACTCAGCTATACTTGAAACAAATATTGATACACTACACCTGAAGCCAGGGAGCTTCCCGAAACACTCATACAAGAAAGTGACATGGCCAAATGCCAGAAGACTACACCTGCAATCAATCTCCATCAGTATAGTACAGCGCTGAGTGCAGACATAAGGGATAGGAATCTGAGAGATATGACGAGACCCAATTCTTGAGCCTCTCCTACGTAATGCCACAAGTTGGACCCTTGCATGACCGAATAAGGTTTCAGTATTTTTGTTGGGCAGATAGCTTATCGCTCTCACTCACACTCAAGACTCACTCAGTCTCTCTCTCTCTCTCGAAGAACGAGATTAGAACGTTGTCGACGCTATCAAATACTTACCGTCTTAGTTTTAGAAGACAGGCTTCTTTACAGTCTGAGAAGACTCATCAATCACCATTTGCTAGGGAATTAAGACTCTATCCATCAATGTTCCTACACATCGCTTCTTTTACAGCCACTTCTTATTTCTGTTGGCAAAAAAACGCCATCTTTATGTAATCTCTTTCAAAATCAACATCTTAATTTCTATTGGAGAACTGGGACGACACCTTGGGACAATCGTAGTGATTGATCATCGATATTCAACAGTTCTGTTCTAAACAGTTCTAATTCTCTCTGTGTGTGTGTGTGTGTGTGTGGTGTGTGTGTGTGTGTGTGTGTGTGTGTGTGTGTGTGTGTGTGTGTGTGTGTGTGTGTGTGGTGTGTGTGTGTGTGTGTGTGTGTGTGTGTGTGTGTGTGTATGTGTGTATGTGCGTCTGTGTACACGATATCTCATCTCCCAATCAACAACGGAATGACTTGAAATTTGGAACTTAAGGTCCTTACAATACAAGGATCCGACTCGAACCTCGAACAATTTCGATCTAATGCAATTCAAGAAGACGGCTAAAATGGCAAAAATGTTGTCAAAAACAAGGTTTTTCGCGATTTACTCGAAAACGGCTCCAACGATTTTGATCAAATCTATACCTAAAATAGTCATTGATAGGCTCTATCAACTGCAACAAGTCTCATATCTGTAAAAAGTCCAGGAGCTCCACCCCATCTATGCGAAGTTTTATTTTAGATTCCCAATTATCAAGCTTCAGATACAATTTAAACGAAAAATTTCATGTGGAGGAGATTGAGCATGAAAATCTCTACAATTAATGTTCAATAACATTTTCACCTAAAATTTAAAATAAGCTCGAAATTCGAGAAAATGTTATTATTTCAATTGCAAACTGTTGATTCTATTAAGTCATTCACTATGAAGAGACAGCAGACTTCGTGTGTCTCCAGCGTTATTGTCCTGTCACCAGCTGGCTTGGATCTTTGAATAGTAGACTTGATATGCGCGTGAACACTAGCGTCAGGTGATAAATTTTCATAACGGCAAGGAAAGTTGTGTGAGTGCTCAACACCAGATTTTTTTATTCGTCAAGACAATATATATTTCTATGATTGAATAGTACATTTTCATAATTGAGGATAAATATCTTAATTAATCTTATTTCTACATTGTTAAAAAACGAATCGGCAACTTTGCGGAGCTAAAAAATGATAGCGCTATCTGCTTTGTCGAATGATAGATTAGGATAGTAACACTAATGTTTGTAAAATCCTGCCATTATAACGTAGACCACACTTTAACTAGCCTAAGTACAAACTTCAATGTCACAGAAATTGATAGACAAGTGATTAACTAGCCTAAGTACAAACTTCAATGTCACAGAAATTGAGAGAGAAGAGAGAGAGAGAGAGAGAGAGAGGAGAGAGAGAGAGAGAGAGAGAGATTATAGAATGTAAAATTCTATAATGCAATGTATAGAATGTAATGTTATATTTTATACTATATCACGAAGTAAAGAACACTGGTTTCCTTATTCCGTGACTATACTCTCTGGTTAAAGATCGCGCCACTAAATAGCAGTGCAATGATACATTTTTTTGGATTCATTGATATAAATATGATAGAAATAGATAGAATAGATTATAGTTGTTGAAGGTCGATAGCGAGCTGAAATCTACATCTCGACCACACCTTACAGTTCGTATCCTGAACTGAGATCATGAACTGGCATCACTGCTACAATCGGCGTTGCCGATTCTCTGCCTTGCCACTCTATTCTATACAGGGTAGCTGATACCGGAATATCTGATGTAGGCTAATATTAACAGTTTATTCTTGTATAAAATAATAAATTATATTTTATTCGTTAAGAAAATATATATTAGGTACTATGATTGAATAATAGATTTTCATAATTGACGATAAATATATCTTAACTAGCTGGCCCGGCGAACTTCGTACCGCCAAATAGTTAATGCATCTCATGACAAACTTTAGCTGGATGCACACCTGAGGAGGCGCGATGTGGCATTTTGCATCTTGGTGCTTCTTGCTTATTGGTTTGGATGGAAGAACTCACACACACTGAATCGGGAATGGCGTGGAAGGGTGTGATAAGGCAACCTCCGTAAGATCAACACTTTGTATCTTTGCTTAATCTGATACACTATATTTTTATGAGAATTATCCAACAATCGATATTCACATTCATATCTCAATATGGACTTCCTATGTGCTTAGTTAGTTGTTCAAAAGTTGAATAGTTAGTTGTAAAGTTGAATGCAGCTTGCTGGGAAATTGAATGGTATAATAATATTATCTCCTTGCTGCTGATTTTCCTGTGCATATATTTACAGCATTTCGAGTTCTACGACCCAAGTTTGGTCGTCGTTCGTACCGCGGCATTATTATTAGAATTAGAATTTTGTGAATCAGTAGAAAGAAAATAGAAAACAGATCTAGGCCTACCGACGGCTGTTGGATGACGCAATGATTATAACAGCTGATTTTTATTTCTGTGTGTGACCAGCTTACAAATCTCCCATAAGGATTAACATGTAAACTTTGAAGGACTATAGGAAAGAGTCCTGAAGTCGGATTATAAATTTGATAGGCCATAAACCTGGTCCTGAGCATAACGAACACAACTAAACAAAAATCATCAAATTCGGTGCACACATAAAAAAGTGTTATTGACTGTCAAAATTTGAGGATCGATTTTTATTTATAAAGATTAATCATATTTCTACATTGTTAAAAAACGATTTGGCAACTTTGCGGAGCTGAAAAATGATAGCGCTATCTGCTTTGTCGAATGATAGACAAGGAGAGTAACACTAATGTTTATGAAATTTTGCCATTATAACGCAGACAACACTTTAACTAGCCTACGTATAAACTTCAATGTCACAGAAATTGATAGACAAGTGATAGACAAGGATAGCAACACCAATGTTTATGAAATACTGCCATTATAACGTGGACGTCACTAAAACTAGCCTGCATACAAACGCCAATGCCATATACTCACAGAGAGAACAATCAATGCAACATAATCTCGATTTGGAGCAGTACCAATGTTAGATTCTGAATGTAGCTGTAAATGATAGCAATTACTTCAGATCCATCGAGTCACTAATGTCATAGCTAGTGGCCAAAGCAGGATAAAGGCTAATACAGTTGTATCATCTATAGCCCACTACATAATAGGTGAATAGCCGATATGGATGTGGCTTAATCAAAATTTAGAGCCTCAAGCGATTTGGTGCACTAGATCCTGAATGGAGTGACATAATAACTGGAGAAATTACTATAACTGACATCATCCAATCGATCAATGGATGGCAAGAGTAACAACTTTGTAACAATTCATAAAATAACCTATGCAACTACATCCTATTAAGCGAGCAATTTCTGTATATCTGTATATATTTTTATATTTGCTGGTTATTTATGTCCAACGGATCTCGAAAACGGCTCTAACGATTTTCACAAAATTTGGAACATAGTAGGTTTATGATATAAAAATTAGATATTGCACCAGGTCTCATCCCTGGGAAAACTCGTTGAAGGACATGAAAAGGATAATTCATTCTTGGAAAAACAGATGATAATTTCGTCTGTCGATAACAGAAGATGCGTGTGCCTGTGTGGGAGATCAGCTGTGTAATCAATCAGCTTACCATATCTCGCGAGAAATCTAGAAATTTTAATAGACTCGATCAAAATAATCTGATTTGTTGACATGACTTGGTATATCATAATATTCAAAGTTGATCATTATTTTAAAGTTTTAAGTGATTAGTGAGTGATATTTTGTTATTCAATTTGGTTTTTAAACAATCTAAATTAGAACTTTTCTGTTTTTAAAAAAATTGACTGAAAATTGAACCTGAATGGAACATAACCTACTTTTTGGACCATTTATAGTGTATAAATCAAAATTCGGGAAGAAACAGTTTTGGGCTGTGCCTGTTAATCCTTCCCCAATCATTTTGAAGAATTGTGCTCTGTTTATCAATAAATGAAATAACAAGCGAAGCTCGGTGCCCCGATATTAGCTGTTATATAGCATAAATCAATTTACACAAGCATGAAACTCTAGAGTTCACACACCTATAACTTTTTGAAATACTTATAGAAATGTAATTTAAATATAGAAATGACAATTTAAAAGTTCACAAACCTAAAATGTAATTTAAATATAGAAATGTCAATTCAAAAGTTCACAAAACTCTACTTTACTTTTTGTAGCCTACTGTGCTATGAAGATCATTTGATAAGTTATTGATTGAAGCATAGACTAAATAGGCTGAAATCTGTGATTGATGAAGTTAATCTCTACAAAATGACATACCAGATCATACGTATTTTAATTATTCATTTATTCATCAATGATAAAAACATATAATCAAAAACGATTGGCAGTAAAAAACAAGTATTTCAATGGAGTTTGGGGAATTTCATGCCAGGAAAATCGATAATGGACTTTCCCTTTGAAAATAATGAGAAACGACTGGATAATAGAAGTAGAACACGATTTGAAAACATCAATTTCTTCAATTGAATAAAAATGACAAAAAAATCATAAAACCCCACTAATCAAATACATTTTTATCAATGACCTAATGTACAGCAGAGTCAACGTTAGTCTGTTTACTAACTTTGCAACAGTATCGTTTAGCCTTGTACCAATTGTTTTAAAAAATGAGAATATCTAGACTAATTCATCAATTTATTGCTAAGATAATTGAAACAAAGTTTATGAATTAATTCTCTGATTTTTGTCATCCTCTCTTGGGATTCTGCTTTATTGCTTAGTCGATAACAATAAAACAAAGTTCATGAACTATTTTTGTTCTCCTCCCTCCAAGAAAATTTTACTCATATTCTTAAGGCTGTGCAAAGGCTAAGAATAAACTTTCTACTCGTGATATTTTTCTAAGTTTTTCGATTTGTATATCATCAAGCTATCAAAATGAAAACGTTTTCACAGGAAAACATTTTTTCCGATCATTACTTTTTGAGATATGAACGCCTGAAGTTTGAATTTTTGGGACAGAACATATCGAATTCAGTAAGATATGAATCAATGAGATTTAGAGAATGGATTCTTCATGATATTGCTGATCTAGTAAAACAAAAATTTTCTAAAAACATCAATTTCTTCAATTGAATAAAAATGACAAAAAAATCATAAAACCCCACTAATCAAATACATTTTATCAATGACCTAACCTAGAACATAATCTTGTTCAGCTTTGTACCAATTGTTTTCAAAAAATGAAAATACCCGACAAATCCATCAATCTATTGTTGAGATAAGATAATTGAAACAAAGTTTATAAATTAATTCTCTGATTTTTGTCCTCCTCTCTTGGGAAAATTCTACTTTATTGCTTGGTCGATCAATAAAACATCAACAATACATCAATAAAACAAAGTTTATGAACTGATTTACAATTTTTTTTAATTCTAATCATATTCTTAAGTTCTCATTGCCTGAATTCATGGATGAGGCATTTTTCTTATTGTCAAGTTTTTGACACCCAGATTCATCAATATTGTGCAAGTTTGAGCGCTCTAACACTTCATTTTTCTAACTCCACCTACTATAATCTAAGCGAGTAGAATAGTTGTTGGAAGATTTTACTAATTGTTAAGTTGTCATGGCTTGGATTCATCAATGAAGCATTTAATTATTTGTCAAGTTCTTGACATCTGGATTCATCAATTGTGCAATTTTGAGCGCTCCAACACTCCATTTTTTAAACTCCACCTACTAATCGAGTAAAATAGTTGTTGAAAGATTTTACTAATTGTTAATTTCTCATTGCCTGAATATATCAATGAGGCATTTTACTTATTGTCAAGTTCTTGACATCTGGATTCATCAATTGTGCAATTTTGAGCGCTCCAACACTTCATTTTTCAAACTCCACCTACTCTAGACGAGTAAAATCGTTATCGGCAGATCCATTTCAGACACAGCCGCAGCCCCACTCTCGTCATATCCGCAACACCGATGTAAATCAGGCAGAATGAAAGGTGAAAGTTGAAGGTGCTTCTAGCGAGGTCGCTAACACAAAATCAATAACACCACTGAATCCTCACTAAAATGTTGGCTTACTTCTACCTTAGTACTACCTTATTATGGGGCAAACAAATAATAATGTGTTGGAAGGAATCGATGCTGAAAAACTACTAAATAATTCAAAAAAGATTGAAACATAACGCGGTCTGAGAGTTCAGGTAATCTTGAAATTGGATGAGTGGATTATCTGATGAATAATTGGATGAGTGAATTATCTGATGAATAATAGAATGATTATCTTGTAAATGGAATGATTCTCTTTTAATAATAGAATGATTATCTTGTAGCATGAAAGGATCTGCAAAGTTTTTAAAGGTCATAAAAAAAGGTTGAAAGTTCATGACATAAATATTATAACCTCTAGGAACTATCCAAACAACATTTCTACCAATCCCTATTCAAAGTATTATATTTTCAATTTTACCCTCTCGTGACAGAGAACTTCTTAATCAAATTATTTATTTAATTCAATACATGTCAGACTTGCTAAATAGTAGTTGCATTCTGTGATTGGCCAGTTGAAAACAAGAAATGATGAGAACAATAAATGAATAAACTATATTACATCAACTGAAAAGTTCAAATTTTCGCTTGGTTGACTTCTAGTCAACTTGTATTGTAACAATGTGAATTCAAGGATTGAAGTTCCACTAAATGAACAAACATTAATGAAATTTCAATTTGCATCTAGAAAATTGAAAATAATCTGTCTCTATAATTTAAAGAGAATTGCATTATTCAAGTTAAGCTGGAAATAACATTATGGAATTCCAGTTAAAATTTTCACGTACTCATACTTACATTCAATTAACTTAGTTTTTCAAGTAAATTTTTCAACTGGAATGCCAGTTGAAATATTCACGTATTCATACTAACATTCAATTAACTTACTTTTTCAAGTAGGTTTTTCAACTGGAATTCTAGTTGGAATATTCACGTATTCATACTCACATTCAATTAACTTAGTTTTTCAAGTAAGTTTTTCAACTGGAATTCCAGTTAAAATATTCCCGTATTAATACTTACATTCAATTACTGTAACTTAGTTTTTCAACTGGAATTCCAGTTGAAATATTCACGTATTCATACTTAAATTCAATTAACTTGGTTTTTCAAGCATGAGACCAGTAATCAATTCCACAAATAGTTTTCATATTAATTTATTTATTAAACTATTCAGTAATACAGAGCTTTCAGAAAAGTATCATAGACTTGAGCATAAGACCAGTCAACCATTCCACAAAGATAAGTCAATCTACGAGGTGTCCTAGGTGAATATTATCATAGAGAAACAATAGCATAAGTAGATATCCCATGGTATAGGGCGTTTATGTCGTAACTTTTACTGTTATCTCAAGCCTTTAGACCACGTATTTCTTTCCCGTGAAGCTCTATGACGCTGGTAGTCTCTCATATTGTGCCGTTTATACACTCTTACCAGGTCAAAACAGTAAAAATCGACAATAATCGACAGTAATCGGCTCGAGATAACAGTAAAAGATGCGACATAAACGCCCTATACCATGGGATATCTATTTACGCTATTGTTTCTCTATGATATTACTCGTATATGCAAGTACCTATCTCAAATATAACTCCCATTCTCTGTTATATTATGTTATCTCCTCTGTTATTTATTTATACATTGATAAATGCAATATCATTCTCAACTACGGATGATTGGAAAAGGAACAACAGAGAATTTATTCATTCCCTCCATGACATTGATGAATGCATGGCATAACCATCCACATAGCGAATTAATTATCAATCCGCTAGAAAGGCGCTCAAGATTTTAATCGAAGTCAAAGTCTTATAAACTCGATAGATTGGAAATAACGGGTAAGAATATTTCGAAAGAATAAATCTTTATTACTGATTCACTTGAAGTCGTCAAAAGTTTGAATTGAGGAAGATGTAGTATGAAGAGTATTCATGGAGTGAAGGATGAAGGGTTTGTACGATAGTCAAATTATGAAGAGAGAGATACCAAAGATAGAAATCAAATCCAGATAGATACCATAGTTCATCATGAAGGTATGAATAGAAAGGAGAAAACTGTTCTTAAATAAATTCACGCAATCAAGAATTGCCAGTTCATTAGATTTTCTTCTAAATAAACCCAAGATCATGAACGAGACTCTCCAGATTACAACCATGTGAATAATCCCTTCATTTTACCTCCTAATTCTCCCTTCATTATACAGTATTTTTACTTCCTCTCCTTTCTTAATACAGTATTAATTTATCAGTGAAAACCTTCAAGACACAACCAGAAAAGTGAGTCTCATCTTCCCTCATTATTATCCCAAATTCTTTGTTGCTCCTGTTTCTCCTCACTTAATATTTTAATGTGTCTTCTCCTCCTTCAACATCATTATTGAAGATTCTTGATTTCTCCTCTCTTCTTCCCACTCGTTAATTCTCTCTGTTCTTCTCATTGAAAATCAACCAGACTATAGTGAGGTACACGTTATTATGGCAGTATTTGATTAACATTGGTGTTACTATCCTTGTCTATCATTCGACAAAGCAGTTAGCGCTATCCTTTTCTACCTCCGCAACGTTACCAGATCGTTCTTTAACAATGTAGGAATATAATTAATTTTAACAGAATATTCAATTATAATCTCAATTATAAAATGTATTGTTTAATCATTGAAAAATATATTTTCTTGACAAATAGAATATGATTGATTATTTAAAACATGAATGAATACAGTTAATATTGAATCAGATATAGGCTACTGGATTTTCAACTATCCTACACTTTAGGCTGTGCAAAGGCTAAAAATAAACTTTCTACTGGTGATATTTGTCAAAGTTATTTGATTTTTATATCACTAAGCTATCAAAATGGAAATGTTCTCTCAGGAAAACATATTTTTTCGATCATTACTTTTTCAGATATGAGCTCCTAAAGTTTAAACTTTTGGGACAGAACATTTCAAATTCGGTAAGTGATAAGTCCGTGAGATTGAGAGAATAAATTCTTCATGGTGTGGTTGATTGAATAAAACAGAATTTCTTTGAAAATATAAATTTTTGGGAAAGTTATTCTATTTACGAAAAATTACCAAAAATAACTCAACTAAAAGTTATTTTTGGTAAATTGATTAACTTTCTCAATAATTGATATTTTCAGGGAATTTTTGTTTCATTCAATCAACAATACCATGAAGAATTTATCCTTTGAATCTCATGGGCTTATCTCTTATTGAATTTGAAATGTTCTGTCCCAAAAATTTAAACCTTAGGCGCTCATAGTCATATCTAAAAAAGTAATGATCGGGAAAAAATGTTTTCCTGAGAAAGCCTTTCCATTTTGATAGCTTGATGATATACAAATCAAAAAACTTTGAAAAATATCACCAGTAGAAAGTTTATTTTTCGCCTTTGAACTCATGATTGCTGTGTTCAGATATGAATGTCAACTTAATATCTATGTTACTTTTATTGTATATCGCTATTGGGAATTTTGTTATGATAACGAATGTAAAACATACTCAGTTATATTATGCAGAAATAAAGGATATTAACATTAAGGCTGTGCAAAGGCTAAAAATAAACTTTCTACTGGTGATATTTTTTAAAGTTAATCAATTTGTATAATATCAAGCTATCGAAATGAAAAGTTTTCTCATGAAAACACTTTTTCCGATCATTACTTTTCGAGATATGAGCTCCTAAAGCTTAAATTTTTGGGACAGAACATTTCAAATTCGGTAAGAGATAAATCCATGAGATTTAGAGGATAGATTCTTCATGGTATTGTTGATATAGTAAGACAAAACGTTTCTGAAAATATCAATTTTGAGAAAGTTATTCAATTTACCGAAAATAGCTCAACTAAAAGATATTTTTGGTCATTTTTAGTAAATCGAATAACTTCTTCAGAAATTGATATTTCCAAAAAAATCTTGTTTTGTTAGATCAACAATACCATGAAAAATCTATACTCCAAATCTCATGGATTTATCTCTTACTGAACTTGAAATGTACTGTCCCAAAAGTTTAAAATTTAGGCGCTCATATCTCAAAAAGTAATGATCAGAAAAAATGTTTTTCTGAGAAAACTTTTTCATTTCGATAGCTTGATAGTATACAAATCGAAAAACTTTGAAAAATATGACCAGTACAAAGTTTATTTTTAGCCTTTGCACAGCCTTAACATCCTCTATAGAAGGCAAATTCTTTCTCCTATCTTCAGGCTGCTCTCCCATCTTTCTCTACTGCCATTATAACGAGGACCTCACTACAGTCCAAGAACTGATCGGTGATCGAACAAAGGAAAACAAGGAAGGCCCATCGGTCATTTCAATCAGTAAACAAGACCGACTTCGGGCCAGTATTGTAAGCTCTCAACAATCTAAACATGGAGAGTTGGTCAAAAGACAAGCGATGTGGTTTGGGAGCAGGATAACGATGGTGCACAGAGTAAGCACTAAGCAGAGCAGGGTTTCAATATTTTATTCCAAGTTTGGCTGGCGGAACGGGACGACAAACGCCAGGAAAATGGTTGACTGTTGGTAAAGCCAGTCCGAGAGCTTCCTCCGAGGATGAAAGTTGACCAAGTTGGGGGACCGACCCGATTTAGGGAACAGGAAGCTCAGACCATGCGCTTTTGGGGACTCTCACCCTTAGCTCGTTGTTTATGCACAGTTATACCAGGGCTCCATCATCTCTTCTCCAATATTGATGTCCCACCCCCCACACAATATAATCCTCGTCGCCATGATAAAACTCGCTGTATCGGCACACTGTAAAACTCCGCCAATATAAATCAAGAGCAAAGTTGGCGCTGCTGATTCTCCATAATGCAAAAACTTACATAATATGGCCCAATACTTGATAATAAAACGTTCAACGACCTCAGTTTTAGTGCTTTTGAAATGTTTGTGATTCATAAGGGGTTTACGCGGTCGTTGACTGGTTGGTGTATGATTTTATTAATAAATGGCCCTTGCTTGACTACAGTGCAAATAGACGATCAATATCATTGTACAATATAGTACCTACTTATAACATCAGGCCGCAGTATCTGTGACGTATTTACATACAGTTGTGTGGCCTGTTGTGAAGGCTATTCGGTACACTTTTTTATTATTTAAATTGGATAATCTTTTTCAATATAATTGTTAAGATCATTATAAGAGTGAGAAAAAGTGGCAACTGGAATTTTAAAGTAGTCTAATAAGCGAGTTATGGGTTGTTGAAGTGCTAACTTTCCGGATTCCGTTTTCTTTCCACATCATAAACGGTTTCGACTATATTATTAGAACTTCTCTTAAAAATTCAAAAAATGTATCTTTCCAATCTAGAACATTTAATTCCTCATATCGTTCATAAATAAAAAAGTAAAATTTTTCGTTGATTCGATAACTTGTTTATTTTGGCATTAATCGCGAAAAAACGCATATTAGAACAAAGCCAATGATATACTGAATGTATTAAAAAAAAAACTCCAATGGAAAATTAGAACCGTTTATGATCTGGAAAGAGAGAGTTTAGCACTTCAACAACCCATAACTCGCTTATTAGACCACTTAGAATTTCAGTTGCCACTTTTTCTCACTCTTATCTTAACAATTATATTGATAAAGATTATCCATTTTAAATGAAAAAGGTGTACTGAACAGCCTTAAGGTGCATACTATTATAGGGAAGAATAGCAAAAGAAGATATCCCATGGAATAGGTAGGTCGTTTATGTTTCAAATTTCAAACCGATGGTTTCTTAACTCAAGCCGATTACTGTCGACAATTGTCAATTATTACTGTTTTGCCCGGGTGTGAGTGTAAGGCTAGCTACACACACATCGATTTTTGCCGTCCTTATAAAATCTTTTAGATTAAACAGATGATGTTTGTCAAGCTCCGTTTAATCTGATAGAATTCATAAGGACGGCAAAATATCGTACGACCAAAAATCCATGTGTGTGTGTAACTGCCTTAAGACAGTGGGATTATGTGATATGGAAGAAAATAGTGTGAGTGAAGAAAGGTGTGGAAAACCATGAGAAGTCCACAGAAAATATTCAAGAAGAAGATTATTTTGTTTTCCTCCAAGCCGCTCTCAAAAATAATGAGAAAAGGATTTTTGTGTACGAACGCTGGGAAAATGCTAAACCCTAGAAGAGACCCTACTGGACAAGTTGGAAATGCAATATGATAATGGACGATGTGAAAAGTAAGCCCCGCACAAAGATAATGAACTGATATTAACATTCCAGAATCCGCACGCAAGTGGATATTTTCATAACAGTGGAAAAGCTCTGCTGGGATAAGGTATGCATGACTCACTGGAAATTTGGATCGAACAAGCAGAATAAACAAAAGGAGGCGAGGGATCCTATTACAGTTTTAACATTACCTAATGGAATATGAAGAGCTGGAATAACATACCAACTGCTACATGGATATATACTGCCATAGATGGCTCGGGGCACTTCATTAACATGCACGCCAGAAAGTAGCTTGCTTATTACAGTCTTTCAGCAACATGCATTGCTCAAGTGATGTACGGTGACGTAGCCTACGTCTAATGGAATTCAGTGTGATATTGGACGTTGTTTAATTACTTCTTGATCACCTAATTAGTAAACTTCATTTCTATCACTTTAGTAGAATCAATTTTGTGTTCATTTCTACTAAATAAATGCTCTTATTATATCCTATTATATTAAGCGATAATTACGAGCAATTTCTGTATTTATATATCTGGTTATTTTCATATCTGGTTATTTTTTATATCTGGCTATTTTTATATCTGGTTATTTATGTTTAACGGATCTCGCTAACGGCTCTAACGATTTTCACGAAATTTGGAACATAGTAGGTTCATAATATAAAGATTCGATTGCTCTAGGTCTCATCCTTGGGAAAACTCGCTGAACGACATTAAAAGGATAATTCATTCTTGGCTGAAACAGCTGTGGATACTAAAAAAGTGAGTATTTGATAAATCAAAATATCGCATCCCCGAAATTCATAAGATGACGTATAGCCAGCTGTGAAATATAAACACGATCATTTTAGAGAATTGTGTTCTGTTTATCAATAAATAAAAATAACGAGCGAAGCTCGATGCCCCGATATTTAACATTAACAGGGCTGATTTGGCAATTTGGCTCTTCACCACCCGCCCCTAGGCGCACTAAGCTTCTACAACCCCCCCCCCCCCCAAAACTCTTTAATCTGTACAAAATAAGTTTTAATTTGTAGAAAATGTCCTGGTTGCCAAATATTGTGCGAAATTTCACTCTTTCATGCAAGCCAATATTGCTGGATGTATTCAAATTGACAACACTGCATCGTCTGTGTTGTCCGTGTTGCCAAATTGTGCGAAATTTCAAACTACTCATGCAAGTCAATATGATTGGATGTATTTAAATTGACAACATTGCATCGACTGTGTTGCCGAATAGAATAAATCCTGTCATATGGGCTTGCATGGATGGATTGAAATTTTGCACAATTTGGCAACATTTGTATTTTCTCCTAGTTTCAACTTATTTCATACAGAGTATAGTTGGAGTTAATCTGTTAAAACATATTATTCTCAAAAACCACAGCAGGCCTACTACGTTAATTACTTGAAAACCATATCACGATGGAACTCAGAACTGTATTTAGTAGTTTCCATCCATGAGCAGGACTTTCTGTATAGATTGTGTGATAACTTCATAATAAATGTAATTTTTTTAAGAATATTTATTTATTAGAGCAAACAATACAATATTCGGGGAAGAAAAAACAGGCTATTGCCCAAAACTTCTTCAATTTCGTGATCTTGTCTTAAATTGTCCAAATATTATGTAGGTTATGCCCGTTTCAATATTATACACCAAATCATCAATCTGAATATAAAACAAACAATTTCAAATTTGGATAGATTAATATAGTAAAACTTCCGTAAAAAACATGAAACAAACTACAAAATCAATAAATATTCAGGTTTGTGCACTTGGAGAATTTTGGAGAAAAATAATTCTAGTAGAGAAAGGCAGAAACTAACAGACACAAAAAGAAATATGGAAGTGGCTATACCAATGTTAAGCCACGCCCCTAATTGAACAAGCAGTCTCATTGGACGATGACATTTTCAAGATGCTTGCTTCCTATTGGTTGTCCTTCCACGGATTAGAATTGTAATTCAACTATATGAGTACATAGTCGTGGTATAAATCTTAGTTCAATATTCCATTTAAATAAAATCCGTGGAGTAATAAGCAGTTGTAGCATTATTGTTTACGACAAATTGATTACTCATTTATTGAGTATGCTAATGAGCCGATCCTTAATGAACGAGACGAAGTCATGCCACGTTTAATATTCAAGGAAATTACTGAATCTTATACCTTGAATAATTTAATACCGGTAAAATAGCTCAATTTGTTTGAAGAGTTAGTTTCAGGGTGCTGACAATGCGCTGGCAGTTGATTAATATTTCATGATCCAAAGTGAGTGTAAAAGAGACCTTTCCATCAATTTGGAAGAAATAAGCGACTGCAGCATTCAATTCAAGATGAGTGAGAGTGTAACTCTCCGCCTGGAACCTGGATACATGCATATTCATTTATGCAAATTTTGTCGAAAGAGGATGTAGGGTTTGAACACTCTTAGTAAGACCTAAACTTCAGTAAGTGCATCTGAGAGTCTGGTTACTTGAAATTTTGAATTTCTGCCTGGGGTACACGTAAAACGCACTGCCAATATAGGCTGCCTTGTTCTCACTGTTTAACTGAAAATTGAATGTGATCTGAGTGAATTAGTTTATGGGGAGTTGAAATTTCAAGAAGGACGGAAGGATGATACCATAGAGTAAAGATTGCGTTGAATTCCTTTTATTATTTCTCTGTGATAATCTGATGATTCTCTCGGGAACACGGTACACGTTAAACGCACTCACTGCCAATATAAGAGACACCGTATCAGGCATTTAGTTGCCTTGTTCTCACTGTTCAACTGAAAATTGAATGTAATCTTCTGAGGGAATAAGTTTATGAAGAATAAAAATTTCAAGGAGAAAAATACCATAGAGTAAACATACAATTCCTTGTATTATTTCTCTCTGATAAAATTAATACAATTTAAAAAAGTATTGAAAGCAGTGTTAATTGATGAATGTTTGTACACCGTACATGACTATTTTAGAATAGATTGGAATCGTTTTATGTGATTCATGTTTTATCTTATTGTTCTGATACTGACTGATCTTAGTGTTTTTGTGTTTGTTTTGACTTACTTTAGTGTAAAAAAATTGACGAAGTCCATGTATTCATGTGAATATTTTATGACCAATGAAATTCTATTCTATTCTTAGTTATTGCTTTAAACTCCTTGTATTAAATTCTTTCCTTCCTTGTATTTATCTCTGGTAATACTTAGGTATTGATACTATTAATTGATACTAAAGATAAGAAGTCGCGTTTCTATTATTTGTAGGATAATTTATTCACGCTTGATACAGGAAATTAACAATTCCAATGAATAATGTCTGATGTATTGCATATCTTTCCGTAACAAACCAGTGTATGATGTAGAAGTCTCTACAATCATTCTTTCCAATTTTTAAATTCTTGTATTTCATCAACTAATCTGAAACTATTATTAAGCTATCTTATATATTCCACATCTAATGTGGTTCATATTCAGTTCATAATATTATTATTCAATTCAATTCATATCGTGTGGGGGTAACAAACGACAATACAAATATAGGCTAGGCCTACATAACTTTGCAATGTTTAAAATTCTAGTGAAACTGTATCATCCCATACCATAGTTGAAGCAGGGGTCCTGATTTTCATAGATTACATGAAATCTTACCTGAAACAGAAAAAAATGAATAAATTAAAACTTGAAAAATTCAACACAAGATTCTCATAAATCATGATAAACATATTGCCATAATTATATTCAATATCCGGGACCGAACATCGCTCTGGGGTACAAAAACATAAAAAATTTATTACGAAAGAAGAAATTATAATAACATTCATACAGAAATGTTCTATCTAATCACAGTAAATTGAGATTAATTCCCAGAAGAATGCAAAAATTTCCCTCACAAAGGCTCAGTTGCACAAAAGCCGGTTAAATTTTAATCCTGATTACCTGATTGAATGATTACAAAAGTTCAACAGCTGAGTCATAATTTTGACACAGTCCCACACACATGAACCCGCTCACTCACTTCCATCTCCAACAGACGACGAAATAATATTATTATCATCTGTTTTTCCAAGGATGAATAATAATTATCCTTTTAATGTCCTTCAGCGAGTTTTCTTAGGGATGAGACCTAGTGCAATCGAATCTTTATATAATAAACCTACTACGTTCTGAATTTAGTGAGAATCGTTTCGAGATCCGGTGAAATACAAACATATAAAAATCTAAATATCTAAACATATAGACAGAAGTTGCTCGTTTAATAGTATAGGATAGCTTCAATCTATCCTGACATGAATAAGACACATTTATAACGTTAAACAACATAATAATTATTATACGAATAATATATTATTTCCTCTGGGTCTTTATAGGTTATCATTTGCGATGAGATTATGATATTCATTGGATTAGATAGCATATCATATAGAATTTATATAGATTAATAAATCCTATAGATGTATTGAAACAATTGAAATGGGAAAAACTTAAATTGTGGACTAGCAGGTAGGCCTAACCCGTGCTCCGCAAGTGTCTGATTAAAAACTTGACCTACTGAAATCTTGAAGAATTGAAAATATGCCTAAAACCATCCTCGGTAAATAAAGAATCTATATGCAAAATTTCAAGTTAATCAGTTCAGACGTGATGATACGTCATACATGAATTTCCTATCCCGTACGTGTATAAGCCAGTTCTTTCCTTTACTATATTATTACATAGATGATGATGATGCTCAAATGATCTTTTTGCTTGTGCGTGAGTAATGGAGAGTGCAAGGGTAATTTTATGACATGATCAAACATCCATGCTCACGTCGGGATTCGAACCCATGATAAGGTAGCGCTAGCAGACTGGAGGGTGTAACACGTTGGTCGTTTCATCTATTTTAACCGCCAAATTTATATTGTTATACTTCGAACAATATGCTTCCAATCAGCCTTCCATTATATACTTTGCTATTACTTTGCATTTTGCTGATGGTCTATTGATTCATTCAATTCTATTGTAAACAGAAACTATTGACTTGATAATATTTTGAATTATGATGAAAACAGTAATTATTAGATAATATTCGACTTTTAGATATAAGACTTATTTATATTTTTACTTTCCTTGCCCTATTACCATGGGTAAGGAAAGTATTGCCTTCCGAAAAAAATTAGGGTACCCAAATTTCTATACGTTTCAAGGTCACCTGAGTCCAAAAAAAGTGGTTTTTGTGTATGTGTGTGTGTGTGTGTGTGGTGTGTGTGTGTGTGTGTGTGTTGTGTGTGTGTGTGTGTGTGTGTGGTGTGTGTGTGTGTGTGTGTGTGGTGTGTGTGTGTATGAGTGTATGTGCGTCTGTGTACACGATATCTCATCTCCCAATTAACGGAATGACTTGAAATTCGGAACTTAAGGTCCTTACACTATAAGGATCCGACACGAACAATTTCGAACAAATGCAATTCAAGATGGCGGCTAAAATGGCAAAAATGTTGTCGAAAACAGGGATTTTCGCGATTTTCTCGAAAACGGCTCCAACGATTTTGATCAAATTCATACCTAGAAAAGTCATTGATAAGCTCTATCAACTGCCACAAGTCCCATATCTGTAAAAATTTCAGGAGCTCCGCCCCATCTATTCAAAGTTTGATTTTAGATTCCCAATTATCAGGCTTCAGATACAATTTAAACAAAAAATTTCAAGTTGAAAAGATTGAGCATAAAAATCTCTACAATTAATGTCCAGTAACATTTTCACCTAAAATCGAAGATAAGCTCGAAATTCGAGAAAATAAGATTATTCAATTGCAAACTGTTGATTCTATTAAATCATTCACTATAAATAGATAGTAGACTTCGTGTGTCTGCAGCGCTATTGTCCTGTCACCAGCTGGCTCAGATCTTATAATAGTAGACTTGAGATGCGCGTGAACACTAGCGTCAGGTGATCAATTTTTATAACGGCAAGGAAAGTTGTGTGAGTGGGCCACACCAGATTTTTTAGATATAAAACAAATTGTAAATTTGACGTTGCTCATGGAAATAAAACTTTATTTATTTATCCTTTATAAAATACTTTGCTATTCCTTTGCATTTTGCTGATGGTGACGTCCACATGAGCTCCAGACAGATAAACAAATTGGGGAGATTCCAATGCATGTATTTTTATAATGTTTTTCTACCAAATATGGCATACCAACAGGCGTTAAACATTTTTCTCTCAATAGTTTTAAGACTGATGAAACCATTCCATGTATCAAATAAGGCGTAGGAACAGCCGTAGTACATTTTTCTCTTAATAATTCTATGACTAAATCTAATGAACCTATTCCATGAAGATGCACAAAATCAAATACATCTTGTCCCACCAATCTTTTACAATCCTCCTGAAATGATTAAAGCCAAATTAAAACCGGTCCACGCCTCAGGGCGCATTCTATCCACTTGTTTCTTACTATAGTGTAATCTGTAATGTCAAGATCTATTGAACGTCAGTAATTATTATTTAAAAAAATAATACCTTCATTGCAAACATGGAAGATGGAAGACACTAAAACCAGTTTTCCACAGATATTCAACATAATTATTTACATCAGGAGTGCTGAGTGTATTATAATGAATAATAAGGAACTTGAAATTCTACAGATGGTAAGGTTTAAAGGGAATTTCGATTTTCAGTAGAGGATAAGCTTTTACTAGAATTGAATATATACAACACATTACCCTCATTTATACCAAGGTACCTAGAATACATATATTTACAGAATAATACATGTATTCTAGGTACATTGATCTATCTATTTATATAAAAATGAATATCTGTATGTGTGTTTGTTTGTTTGTTCCCTATAGACATAAAAAATATTTGGCAGAACGGCATGAAACTTAAGGAATATATTATGTGAATATTGGGGATGGTTTCTGACCAGAAAATTTAATAGACGGGCTAATAAAATTATTATTTATTAATCCATTTTACAGACCTATGTTTTCGTACTTGCCTGCCGAGCGGCTACCGAAGAAAGGAAAGTTGATCATATTCAAGATCATATTGTGATAATATAATTTAGCATCTAAAGTTACCAGCTGTAATAAACAGGTCACCCGTGCTTCGAACGTAAATTGTGTAATGGTATGAATTCGGTAGTTTGGAGTTGAAGTGTAGTTAATTGGTACCAGCTGTAGATAATGGTTCCTTAGAAGACCTTTACAAATTAATTAACAGTCCCCTATCATTGAGAAACTGGAAAATGTTGGAAATAATTATTTACCTCATGAAAGAGAGTTTTTCATATTGCATTTATCAATTACTGAAGAATGACAGAATAATTTACAATTTTTTTGAACCTAGCTTAGCTGATATAAAAATCCTAGAATGGAAGATGAAAAGAATATGGAATTCTGTGTGATTCATCGTATATCGCATATTTCCTGGACCATTTATTGACAATCAACAACTATGAACGCATTAAATTCATTTTTGAAACACTGATTTAGCCTATCTATTTTTTTTAAATTCAACACTTTACTGATAGATATTACTACCAATTGATCGAGAAGAATATGTTTTCGGAATAATAAATGCTGCATAACTAAGCACATAGGAAGTCCGTATTGAGATGTAAATGAAAATATTGATTGTCAGATAAATTTCATGATTCACCAAATAAAGTCAAGTATGACATGATATAGATTGACTTTTTGGCGGTAAGAAGTTCGCCGGGCCAAATAATACTATAATAAAATAAAGAACTGGCTTATACACGTACGGGATAGGAAAATTATGTTTGACGCATCATCACGTCTGAACTACTGATCTGATTAGCTTGAAATTTTACATGTAGATTCTTTAGTAACCGAGGATTGTTATAGGTCTATTCTAAATTCTTCAAGATTTCAGTGAATTAAGCTTTGAGTTTGTCAAGTTTAATTAGACCCTTGCGGAGCACGGGTTACCTGCTGGTGGAGAATAAAAAAATCTGAATGTTTCGCATGTTACATCTATAAATTGTGTAACAATATCACAGATAAATATATTGTTATGTAAATTAATTAGTTATTGTTCTCTCAAGACAGTTACAAGATAGGTTGAGCGTCAAAAACAAAAATACATAAATAACAATTATAGTTAAATCATATAAAATAAAAATCATACATGTTACATAGACGTAGATTGTTAGTATTTACTTAAAATGAATTTCATGGATAATTTCATTATGAAATGTTTCGAAATATGCAATGAGACATAAGTTATTAAAATGACTCGTAATATTTAATCAATAATATTAGTTTCAAATTATTAATATAGAATATTTTCATGGTATTTTAACGCATATTGTTATGATAACTTGAGCTTTCGCACAGGCCTTTGTTGCCTATGTAAGCTCTTTCCTATCTGATACAAGAATTTCATACAAGAATAAAATTGTGATAGCTCAAGAGTTTTATTGTTTAGTATAGTTCTATATTTTGTTGTTTCTTTTTAGTAAGTACATTATATGGTTTCTTGAATTGTATAAACTTTATTGCTCAAGATTCTATGTAACTGCTTTGAATTGTATTCAGAAGGAAAAAATAAATTGAATTGAATTATTGAATATCGCTCGACTGATATGATCTGATGTTGACATCTTCACTATCGTAAATGAATGAAAATTGATCAAAATGAATTAACTTTAATGTTATGAAGATTGTCTTCTAAGTTATATTTGATTATACAGTCGTTTTTTATTAAATTCTAATACTTTCTGTATTTTTTATAGTAATGTTGTTTTCAATATCCATATCAAATGAAAATTACTTGAAGAGCTCTATTGCTATTGGCCGTGACGTGTGTACTAGAGCGTGCTTTGTCTCGGCCAATGGCAGTAGAGCTCAACCTCTATTGGTCGAGAGCTAATGGCCAATTGTATACCCACACTGTGTATTCTGCTGCTCAATGTTCAAGCTTTCAGTTTACTGAAGATTGATTATGGTGTATCAACCGGTACTAGTATCTCAAATTGTTTCAATAAACTAGTGGTTCTGACAATATCAAATCGTTTCCATTAAATTCAAATCTATGACTGGTTATCAATATCTATTTTTCGCCACACTGCACAGAAAGCAGCTGTTTTCCAGTCCCTACGTAGATCTGAAAGACCTTGTTTGCAGACGACGTCAGAAAATGGTTTCTTTTCCGGGCTAGGCCAGAAAGTTGTCTCTTTCCAGGAGCTCATGGAATTTTCCCAGAAATGAGACTCATGCCAGTTGATAGTGCTTATGAATATCTATCCATGGTATGAATTTGAAGAAAATCGTTAGAGCCGTTTTCGAGAAAACTGTGAAAAACATGGATTTTTAGTCATTATATGGTATTTTTCTCAAGAATATTACGGAGCTCCTGAAATTTTCCCAGAAATGAGACTCATGCCAGTTGATAGGGCTTATGAATAGCTATCCATGGTATAAATTTGAAGGAAATCGTTAGAGCCGTTTTCGAGAAAACCGTGAAAAACATGGATTTTTAGTCATTATCCGCCATTTTTCTCAAGAATATTACGGAGCTCATGGAATTTTCCCAGAAATGAGACTCATGTCAGTTGATAGGGCTTATAAATAGCTATCCATGGTATGAATTTGAGAAAATCGTTAGAGCCGTTTTCGAGAAAAACGTGAAAAACATGGTTTTTAGTAATTATCCGCCATTTTTCCGCCATCTGAATTGGATTTTATTGAATTTCTTAATGTCGGATCCTAATGGTATAAGGACCTTAAGTTCAAAATTTCAAGTCAATCGATTAATTAGGAATGGAGTTATCGTGTTCACAGACATACACACACACACACACACACATACACACACACAGACCAACACCCAAAAATCATTTTTTTGGACTCAGGGGACCTTGAAACGTATAGAAAACATGAAATTAGGGTACCTTAATTTTTTTTGGAAAGCAATACTTTCCTTACCTATGGTAATAGGGCAAGGAAAGTAAAAAACAGCATAAATAATGACACTTACGTTTTCGTTGCAGCATTTTATTCCAGGTAAACACACTTTCCAAACTGAAACGTCCTTTATATTATTATAATGTACTGTAAATTTTTAATAATTTTTATGAAAATTGAAACGAAATCACAAACGAAGTCACATTCAATGAAAGTCCCGGTTAATACAGTATACAAATATGGCCCGTTCAAAAACTTCAGTAGGCTACTTTCATAATTTCATTTTAGTTTGAAAATAATTCAATGTTTCATAAAAAAAAACTTGAACTCAAAATAAGAAAAAATTGAACTCAAAAAAATGTTAAAATTACTGTAGTTAAATCATATAAAATATAAATCATACATGTTACATAGACGTAGATTGTTAGTATTTACTTAAATTGAATTTCATGGATAATTTCATTATGAAATGTTTCAAAATATGCAATGAGACATAATAAGTTATTAAAATGACTCGTAATATTTAATCAATAATATTAGTTTCGAATTATTAATATAGAATATTTTCATGGTGTTATTCTATGTCGCTCGACTGATATGATCTGATCCCAGACCGCCGATCCCAGACCGTGAGGAAAACATCAGAAGTAAGAATATCAGTTGTTTTAATATCCATATCAGATGAAATTGACTTTAAGAGCTCTATTGCCATTGGCCGTGAAGTGTGTACTAGAGCGTGCTTTGTCTCGGCCAATTGCAGTAGAGCTCAGTCTCTATTGGTCGACAGCGAATGGCCAATCGTAGGGCTTCACCCACACTGTGTATTTTGTTGCTCAATGTTCAAGCTTTCAGTTTACTGAAGATTGATTATGGTGTATCAATATTTAGTAATATTCAGTTATATCAGTGTTAGCAACTCAAATTGTTTTAATAAACTAGCGGTTTAGACAATATCAAATCATCATCATCTTCTTACAAGGATTAGGCTCTATTGGACTGTACCGGCATCCATTTCTTTCGCGGTCTTCCTATGCCTCGCTTTCCTTCGGGTTTGTACTCCCATGCTAATATTGGGAGCCTATTGGATGGCATTCTGAATAAATGAGACCGATTTTCCCGATACTTCTTTAGAATATCCAATAGCGGTTCTATATTCAATTCACAAATTACTGGCAAGCATAAAAATTTATCCTCGGACAATATCAAATCGTTTCCATTGAATTCAAATCTATGACCAGTTATCAATATATATTTTTACAGTTTCCACTCCTTGTAAAAATTTATGATTGAGCTAATGGTGATTTCATGCATGAAACATATACTGGCCTCAGCACGATCTAGGATAATACGTTGATAAATCACAAATCTTCAAAAATAATCCGCTATGGGAAAAAATCTCCAAAATGCTCACTTCACATAATACAGGGTCAATTAAGATTCGTACTGTTAAATATGCACAGTAGGGAATTTTCAGTAAGGATCTAATAAAGTTGGCGGCAAACAACATAGGCCTAGGCCTATGACAAACCATATTATCCTGTTTTTATGAAGAATAGTACTGTACAAGATACACGAAAGGGAATTTCCAATAAGGATCAAATAAAGTTAGCGACAAACTACATAGGCCTAGGCCTATGACAAACCGTATTATCCTGTTTTTATGAAGAATAGTACTGTAAAAGATGCACGTAAGGGAATTTCCAGTAAGGATCTAATAAAGTTAGCGACAAACTAAATAGGCCTATGACAAACCATGGTTTCTTATGTTCCAATAAAGATTAGTACTGCAATAGATGCTCAGAGTTTAATTTCCAATGAGGAACAAATAAAGTTAGTTTATAGTCTAGTCAAAGAAAGGTTATAGAGGAAAATGTTTGGAAGACAATTTCTGACCCCGCAGTTCAGTTTAGGGACTATAAGCAAATTAAAGCTAAAAAAACTTTAAATTTACGCTAATGAAGTTGAAGAACTAAATAGGCCTAGGCCTATGACAAAACCATTTTTTTCCAGTTCCAATCGCCAATGCTTTAGAAGCATTCTCAATTACTTCTCTAAACTAGGCAAGTCACAGAGTACAGAATGTAGGTCACCTTAGAAGTGCATATTCACTGGGTTTGTCCACTTGACTGGGATCACATGCATTCAGAATGCTTTGAGATCAAAGATTCGAGCATACAGGCATCGGCGAGGTCCTTACTTGAAACGGGATCCAATTGATTATGGATGCAGCATCTTTGGATAGCAACTAGTGAGGAGAGAGGTGGAGGGGAGAAGTCAGCAGTCATCTCTTTGGATCTCTTGTACCTGGGTGGTCTCAGCTTGCCATACTCGATAATATGAGTTCTGTACGGGGCTACATGCATATGCAAAGGTGCATATCAAAATCCAGATTTGAATAGCCAGTACAATGAACAACATGACGTGTGTTGGCTCACCAGCGGACAGAGAGTTTAATAAGAAAGGGTCCCAGTTCGTCAAGATCTCACTTCATCAAGTGCCTATTTCGCAATGAGCCTGTGTTGGCTCACCAGCGAACTGAGTAAGGGAGGATCTCAGATCGTCAAGATCTCACAACATCAATTGCCTATTTTGACCACTTCTTGAAATACTGGAGCAAATGGGATAAAACTTACCAATCATGACAATGGGCCATATGAATAAAGTTGACCATTTGCTTATAATTCTAAAATATGGAGCATTTGCTTCATTTTATATGAATAAACGTGAGCAAAACCTTTTGCTCATGCTCATCAAAAAAATAGTTTTGAGCATTTGCTCAAGAGTAAAAGCATACTCCAAACTGTATGAATAAACTAGAGCATTTGCTCAATTTTTGAAGCAAATGCTTCAAAAAAAGGTGAGTCTAGTCTAGAGCAGTATCACTTTTTGCTCATAGTAAAATGGCTCAACTAATTCGTATGAGGAAGAGGAAACTATACCAGATACGATCACAACCAATAGTTGAGAACTATAAAACTCTTTTTAGATTCAACCATGATATATATATATATATATATATATATATATATATATATATATATATATCACCATTATCCCTACAAAAGAATAAGTACAAAAGCTACCTGATATAAAGATAGAAAATTATAAGAAGGCTTTGATATTATAAGAATATGCTGAAGACTATTTTAGAGATGACATTTTTTCACGCTATTATTTCAAAATTCCAAACTCAACTAACCTAAAACTCTATTCATAAATAGAAAATAGAGCAATCGACGCAAACACAAGCGGTGCCCCCTGCTTGCATATTTAGCGCTTCCCTGAGCTATAAAAACAAAGTAAGGCTACAAAAACGAATCAGCTGATGAAAAAACTTTAAAATACGTGAGCATTTGCTCCAGAGTTCAGGAGCATAAATTAAAGAGTATAAGGTAAAGCTTATTCATATCAAAATGAGCAAATGCTCATGTTTTATCAACAAATGCTCATGAGCATAACCTTATGCTCCATGCTCTTGCTCATGAGCATTTGCTCTGGTTTTATTCATATGGGCCATTGTATCCACACTGAACAAGAGATTAGAAAATGTATATTACGGAACATGTACGACCTCACAATTTATAAACTCAGGGGTTTAACACAACATTTTCTCATCATTTTCAGTTGTATCTATTGTAATCAATTTATTTTTTTGAAAGAATAAATTTCAATCATGCCAGGTCAGCCAAGTGTGCGTCGAAAATGCCTGAAGTTTTATGTAGTAATTTATGAGAATTTCTTTTTTAATTGATATTCTTGTTTTCTGTTTTATCAACTGTGCCCAGCAATACAACGGGAGGGTCTCATTTTCTGAAGATCTCACATCATCAAGTGCCTATTTTGACCATTTCTTGAGACATTGCAACAAATAGTAAGTTGGTTTCAGATCGTCTAGTTTCACGGACTCACGTTTTGTTGTAGGACAATATGCACTCAGCTACACCGATATACACACTATAAACTATACTATTTATAGTTAAGCTTCGTTTACATCAGTCAATTCTCCTTGAATTCATGTTTTTCAACGTTTGAGATGAATGAGCGATTTTGAAGTCGTTTTCAAAAGTATATCATTATGAAGTAGTCTACATCATACTTTCTTATCAAGTAGTAGTTTCCATAGATTTTACATTGACTGACAACTGTTTTCATCTCATTCACCCATTTTTTTCAAAGTATATCATTATGAAGTAGAAAATCTAACTTTTCTCAAAGTTCTCATCTAAATCTACATCATACTTTCTTATCAAGTAGTTGTTTCCATAGATTTTACATTGACTGACAACTGTTTTCATCTCATTCACCCATTTTTAGGCTGGATTGTTCCTTCAAGATTCAAGTTGAATCCAAAAGTCAAACATGCTCAACATCTACTTGCTTGAATCAACAAAACTAAGGGTAACTATTGGTATAGTGAATTAATTTTTCAGTTCTTGTAGAATTGACTTCAAGTTTGCAAAAAACATCCGTTTTACTCAAACGTTGAAAAAGCTTGAATTCGAGGAAACTTGACTAATACTAGTAGTTCTGCGAACAGTAGACCTCGCTCATGAATACAACTTTAACAACTTTAAAATTCATGAGAAGGGCCATTATGAAAGTACAGTATATTGTGAAGACTTTGCAATGTCATCTATTGTTTTTCCAGTGGCAATGCTTCCAGGGACACGGGACTTATCGAGGAAATACCTTCACATCGTTCCCATATTTACAATATTAACCTATATAACAACTTTTTTAATAATTAATTATATAAGATATTGGTCAACTGACGGAAAAATGGAATATGCAGAAGGCAATTTAGACGATGAATCGTCTCACAGACGATAGTAAGACAGAAAATGATTCTAAATAAAATGGGTTTGTTGGTGTCAATGACATGACGTTGCTCATGATGGTTTTAATGGAAAGCGGTTTTAATGTTATGGCTTGTTATGCTATGCAGAATGTTAAATGCGCACAACTCGGTTTCCGAACTCATACTAAAAGGAAAAACAAAAGCTAATCGTTTTCCAGAAACTATTCATATATGAACCAGAGAAATTTCGTGTTGAAAAGGGGAAAAATGTGCAATCAAGTGAGATGAGAAGGTTTCTACAATTAATAAATAGAGCTCATTTTAGAGCGGCACAGGTTCTATTATAAAAAAATACTTAAATTACTTGTTTTTTACTCATATTTATTTTGGGCAAGATTCTCTCTTAACGTATTGTAGATCTTCCATTTAAAAAAGAATAAAAATTGCTGTATCTTGCAAGATAACGGCGCTAGATATGAAGAAGTAACTTCCTGGAAGGAGGTTGGTCTGTGGTTTTTCAAATTACAAAAAAACCGGAGGTCTTATCAAAAATCGTTACACATACGTTTCTGCGCCTTGTTTCATAGAACTTGTATACCAAATTTTATCAAAATCGGACAATAACTGCGACTGTAACTGCGGTACAAACAAACAGACAAAAGCCGATCGAGTCGAAACTAAGACCTCAGCTTCGCTTCGGTCAATAAATGCTCCTTTCTCCGCATTATGGATGAGTTATTTAAAGGTAAGATTGGGGAATGGTCAAGGGATACGTCTATTAGTATAGGCTACTATTATTCAGAATATTTGATAATTTTGAAATTGAATATATAAATATATTGAAATTAAAAATCAATTAGACTTTCTGAAAGCAATAGGAACATGACAAACTGAGAACTTGATGTAATGGAGTTGCCCACCCGAACTGATTCTTGATCAGCTGATATCTTGATGAAGTGAATGTCACTCTTTAAGAGGAGCTCTTTTCACACTCAAAGTATTTCCATGCAATAATGTATTATGAGATCATTATCACAACTGACAATTTAGGCTCTACTACAGACCACGATTCACCAATCAAATTGTTTACCATGAATAAACCTAATTGGAACTAGATAGAACTTTTTCATGTAATGAGGTCAAGAGGAGAGTTTTTTAAGAGAAGGGAATGAAACCAATCAAAAGTGGAAGTAATTATTGGTAAAAAACACAAAAAAATGACATATTCCACAATATTATTTAGGTCAAGTATAAGAGAATGTCGTAATAGAGAGATTAATCAATTGAACAATACTCAATTGTAATTGTTGAACAGTAATCAATTGATCACTTGTTCTATATCACTATAATTAATTTGATTGTATTTTATGATAAGGAAAACCCGGTGTAGATATGGACAGACAAAATGAAAAAAATGTTGTGTTATCTGTGATATGAGGAAAATGAGAAATTTGGATGGACAATATCGATTTTAGGGGTCACAAAAATTTAGACAAAAAAAATTTCACAAAAACCTTGTATCATACAAGGAAGCCCTAAACATACAATACAAGTTCATCAGATATCGTACAGGGAAAAACTACACTTACAAATACATCAGATAAAAGGCAGTGTGTAGGGTTAAAAAGAAAGAAATTTTATAAATCTAGCCTCGACTTAATTCGAAAATAGAAATCGGTAAAAAATGGTATTAAGAAATCGGAAACTGTGGATACTGTAATTAAGAAAAAAATTAGATTGATAGATATTGTTCGATGAGACCAAGAATTCGTATTCTTTCCCATTATGTTTTGATGAATAATTTTTCTTTCAGTGTCTGCCGTAGCAGAATGTAGCTAGATTCTTTATTTTATGTGATACTAGCCGTAAGGCTCGCTTCGCTCGCCATGTCCGTCTAGCCAGGGGGCTCCGCCCCCTGGACCCCTGACTGGATCATCCAAGAATGAGATCAAAAGGCTCGCTTCGCTCGCCTGCATTTTTCATTTGAACATTTTTATCATATGTTAGGACAATCCAGTAGGGGGTCCAGACTAAACGTCTGGCTAAAAGGATATGGCGAACGAAGCGAGCCTGACGGCTAGTAATATAATATTACCAGGATTGAAGTAACAGTGCACAATCAATTTTTCCGCGATAAATCCATTTAAATCTTCAACTTGGTGCCAACCTAAAAAAGTCAACTCAACTTAATGCCAACCTGACAAAATTATTAATTTAGTTGCCAGTTAACAACTGTTTCGAAGAGGTACTCTATCTAGATTATAGTTCTATAGTAACATATGATATGGAAATTTCAATTATTATTAAGAGATTGGGAGAAGAAGAATATACATGCTAAATGACGAACTTTAAACCCTTAAAAACACCCTAAAGTTAAAATATTGCCAAAAGATTTCTTAGTGCGCCTCCAAAGGGCCAACTGAACATACTATCAAATTTGAACGTTTTTGGTCCGGTAGATTTTTAGTTATGCGAGTGATTGATTGATTGAACACTATTCCACGAGGCAATATCCAATATTTACAAGAATCTATTAAAACTCAGCAAGCTTTTCAACGATCAGATTACTACCGGAGTGGGGTAGAACAATAGTTTTGATTATAGAGGACGATTATAGTTTTGATTATAGGACGGGCTACGCAGCACAGTCAACATGCAATAGGAATTGGTGCTGATTTATTGTTATCATTTTGACGATAGTAATGGCAGAGACCGTTCCTCAATGGCATTCGGACAACAATGGCATGATTATTAATCGAACCAGTTTTCGCGGAAATTGACTAGGGGGCGCGCATATTCCAACAACTATTTGCCAACACTGAACATTGTGGTGGGTGAATAGGTTGAGAGACGGTCGAACGGAGGATCGGATAATCGGGAGGAGCATCTATTGAGTGAAAGGATGCCTGTGCTCTATTCAGGTTCACTTCACACTGTCAGACTAGAATAAATGGGGAGCAATGATGTTATATAATAAGGTATACTGACAGTTTTACAGTCATCAGCTCGCGATAAATTTCACTGCATAATGTCAGAATTGAATGAATGGGGACCATTGATGTTATATAATAAGGTATACTGACAGTTTCACAGTCATCAGCTCGCGATAAATTTCACTGCATAATGTCAGCATTGAATAGATGGAGAGCATTGATGTAATCATATAAGGAGTGCTGACAATTTGTAGTGAATCTCGGCCTGCTGCTGCTGCTGCCATGCATACACAAGGACAAAGTTTGAACTTTGAAGCGATTATGAGGACAATCTTGGCGTCTGAATGGCTTTCACTAATGATCTGTAGGTGCGTTGAGGCTGGGGCTCATTTTCAACTCATCTGCTGGCACATGCTAATATTTCCTCCTCCACCTCCTCATCATCCTCCTCCTCCTCCACCACCTCCTTCTCATCCTTCATCCTTAGTTCAGCTCGTTTGCTAAAATCAATTAACCTCAAATCGAGATTGTTCGACTTCTGAATAGCTGAAGTCAACCTTGTGATATAGAAATACCTGGATAAGAATTGAAAATCAGAGTACCCTTTCGAAATTAATTTTTCATAAACGAGTACCGTACTTAGATTTTTAATTTTAAAGTAGCTCTACACGAGAAAGTGAACATTGAAGAAGTATCTAGATTAGTGAATTTCTGTATGGAGAAGCCATAATGAGGATATGAAGATGTTATTTTGGCTAGGAATATGGAATTAGGTTTTGAAATTGGGAAGGATCCTTTTTCAATTCGATGGAAGGCGTTTTTTAATTTTCTAATGTGGAAAATGTTTTAATAATTCTCATAGAATAAAGATCAAACAATGATAAAATTGAATAAATCAAAATCTCAAAATAAAACTGAATGGATTCAAATCTAAGAAATTAAGTCTTCAAGAGGTAGTGAAGTGAAATAAATTGAATTCGTCCAAGTAAGGCTAGCTACACACACATCGATTTTCGTTCGTACGATATTTTGCCGTCCTTTTAAATTCTATTGGATTGAACAGATGATGTTTGTCAGGTTCCATTTAATCTAATAGGATTTATAAGGACGGCAAAATATCGTACGAACAAAAATCTGTGTGTGTGTGTGCACTGTGCACACAAATAGATTTTTTGTCATTTGATTTCTTGCCGTCTTTATAAATTTTACCAGATTGAACGGAACTTGGCAAAAACATGTTGTTGACATCATGTTTGGAAAGTTATGTTCTAATAGAATTCATAAGCACGGTCAGAGATGCAGTAACTATATTACCCAATATAGTTACTGTAGTCAGAAAGTCCCAAGATCGACAAGTGTTGAACTGGCTTAGTATATCTATTATGAAGATCTAGAAGATAGAGAAGCTAATCATAGATTTGTATTTTATTTATTTATTTATTTATTCATATGCAAATACAATTCAGGTAAAAACAACAGGCATTTGCCCAAAACTGCTTCAAACCTTAATTTGGAATACACAGTCTAAAGGTTATGCTACTTACATAACTTAAATGATAATTCGTACACAATTTTTAGTCCAAAAAATGTATCTACTACAATTTTGAATTTATTAGATTGATCAATTTCCAAATACGAATACAAACAAAACTCTTCCTTCACAATTGCAAAAAAATATTGAAAATTTCACTCAAATCCACAAACTCATGAACTATAGCAAACTCATTTTCTTATATTATTGCAACTAATTATAGAGATACAGAAGCAAAATTGAAATAGTCAACATATAAATATTACAATAGAGGAAGTATATAGCATAAGAAGATATCCCATGATATAAAGCGTTTATGTTGCAAGTTTCACTGTTAAAACTCAAACCGATAGTCCTAGTAGTTCTTTTTCGTGAAGCTTGTAGCCTCTCATACTGTGCCGTTCTTACACTCTCACCCTAACAAAACAGTAATAATAGACAGTAATCGGCTAGAGATAACAAGAATCGACTTGAAATTTGGAACATAAACGACCTATACCATGGGATATTTTCTCTTTGATATAACATTTCGATATTTTTAAGAAACACACATACTTCAATTAATATTAGACCAGTCTAATTTTCTCCCAGCCAACAACATAATCATCGTTGATGAATCTCTAGAGATGCATTATACCAAGGTATCAATACCTTGTATAGAATACATTGCATTATTCTAGGTACCGTACATTGCATTATCCTGAACTTATACTAGCAAAACGAGAAGGTAATTGATTTGGAGTTTCAATAGCTTCCTAAGCCAAGCCACTAAAATGTGAGCTGTCTTGCTCGAGATAATCCAATTACTTGAAAGACGACAAATCCTTGAACCAAGTTGTTCTCGACTCACAGTTCCAAGTTCTGGTCAGATACAGTATTGATCCAGCATGAAGAATTATTTCTGTCATACCTTGCAAGTGATTTGTTTAGTTTGACTGTAATAACATGCTTGAGAATTTATGTGTTTAATTTGCCTGTAATAACATGCTTAATAATATTTGTTTAATTTCTCTGTAAGAAATGAATAAAAAGTGAACTTTTTGATTCTATAATAAATTCAAATAAAACCGCCAACACCACTGATACCAACCGACCGCTTACTACCAACCAATGACAACGAGAAGAAGACACTAGACAGCAGTGTTGAGAATGGATTCTCAAAATCCGAAAGCGCTCAACAGTGATTACTAGTTTTAATAACTGATATTCAAAGATATTAGACTGTGGTGTCGTTAAAAATAGTTCAAAAACGGATAAAAAGTGAATATTTCAAAATATGTATCACTTTAGTTTAAATAAAGTAGACAAGTATAAACATAGTTTGAATACGTTAGAGACATACATTTTTATAAATACTTGGAGCAACTTTTCAGGATCTTTAGTCTACTCGAAAATGCCCTACTATATTATCAGGAGGTTCTATCACAAAGAGCATCATTAATTGTTTGAATAAATGGAAGGAAGAACCAATTTTCAAACAAGTAACTAGATATATTCATATACGATCAAGACTATATAACTACAACTCTTCAACCCTTCAACTAGTTGAATAATAATAATAATAATAATAATAATAAAATAATAATAATAATAATAATAATAATATCGAGTGACCTGGCTGGCTCAGGTCTGGTGTCAGAGTTTTCAGGTCGCAACTGATCAATTTCAGGGCCTCTGACATGACCTAACGACTGCTTTTTGGCAGCCGGGACCGACGGCTTAACGTGTCCATCCGAAACTAGTTGAAACTTCATAAACACTTCTTATTTTACAGATGGAAACATAATTGAATTGAATTGAATTCATTTATTTGCCGAAAACAGAATACAAAAAAGCTTTATAAAAAATAAATATAAACTACTGCACTTAACTTAAATACTTACATAAAAATTAAGGCACTGTTTATTTATTCAATTAGAAGTAATAACGAAATGATATCCTAATTCATAATATTATAGATAATAATTAACAAATGAAGATTTAATTAATGCTCACATGCATGAGTACAGTAGGTGAGGCAAAAACACCGTCAAAAGGAAGATTCCTTATGCGCAGTGTGAGTCGTAAAATCAGCTTCCTAAATTACTTCTTATTTTTATTTTATTATTGCATTTTTTATTTTTTCAGAAAACAAAATATTGAAAAATGGACAATTCCCAGATATAGGTTCCAGAAATAGACAGTTTTTGAAACAAAAATAAATTCGGGTCAACAATATGTTATATAGTAAAAATTTTACAGAAACCTTGCTAAGATTTTGTTCCAAAAAAATTGTCAATTCATGTACAGTGGCAAACGTCGTCGAAAATAATGTACTTCTCGTCCTTCTTTTAGCACAGGGCTATGAAATTATGTTATTATAAATAGTTCAACCAGTCATAACTATAGATCTACAAGACCACACTCGTCAACGATGCTAGAAAAAAAGGGAGCGATACTTTATCACAGCCCACTGTTTACATGCTGTCGCCTAATGACATCTGCTATAAACAAAAGACTTTCAACCAACTAAACACTTCGTTCTTACATACTTCAACTTGTTAACACACCATAAACTCTGCCACCCCACAAAACACTCGCTGTGGTTGGTGTGAGAATGAAAACTACGATTGTGTTGAGTAGAGGAACGATCTGACTATGTATATTTTCACCCAAAGAGACGATGAGAAGAGAGAATTCCACTGCAAACCCTGTTATACAGTTCAAAGGGGAAGAGGTATATCGGAAGATCATTAAAGATATGACAATATTTTTTCTTATTAAAATACTTATTAATTAACACTTTATACTAATATCAAATGTGAGTCGGATCAGGCCTTAGGCTTTGAAGGGAAGAAGAAGAAAAAGAAGAGACTATAACAGAGAAGGAATATGCTGAAAATGCTCTGAATATTTCTCTTCGCTTTTCATTATTATCAATAAGTATTATCTGCATTGGACAAGACCATCACCCGCGGAAAAATATGAAAGATAAAAATCTGGTGTGGCGCACTCACACTACTTTCCTTGCCGTTATGAAAATTGATCACCTGATGCTAGTGTTACCGCACATCTTAAGTCAACTATTTGAGCCAGTGGTGACAGGGCAATAACACTGGAGACACACATGAGGTCTGCTATATCTTCATAGTGAATGATTTAATAGAATCAACAATAATTTGCAATTGAATAATCACATTTTCTCGAATTTAAAGCTTATTTTCAATTTAGGTGAAAATGTTACTGAACATTAATTGTAGAGATTTTGATAATTGGGAATGATTGGCCTGATAATTGGGAATCTAAAATCAAACTTTGCATAGATGGGGCAGAGCTCCTGAAATTTTTACAGATATGGGACTTATGGCAGTTGATGGAGCTTATCAATGACTATTTCAGGTATAAACTCGATCAAAATCGTTTGAGCCGTTTTCGAGAAAATCACGAAAAACCCTGTTTTTGACAACATTTTCGCCATTTAAGCCGCCATCTTGAATTGCATTTGATCGAAATTGTTCGTGTCGGATCCTTATAGTGTAAGGATCTTAAGTTCCAAATTTCGAGTCATTCCGTTAACTGGGAGATGAGATATCTTGTACACAGAAGCACATACACTCATAAAAATAACACATAGTCGTGATATTCCATCTGTAGAACAGCTGTTTTGACGACTTTAAAAAAATGACGACTAAAAAAAATAATCTAATTTCACAATTCACACAAAGGAAAAAGTACTCTGAAAACAATTATATATACACATATACAGAACTCTTGTCGTAGTTTCAAATATGAGCAAGGAAAGTTGTGAGAGTGTACCACACCAGATTTTTTTTTGTAGAAATGTGAATGTGAATGTGAGTGTGAGAGCTGTTATCAGGTCTGGCTGCAACTGTCTACAACGTTGATGGAAAGATACATTTTCAAGGTGTTGGATGTTTTTGAACGGGTAGTATTATTGACCGAGCGAAGTGAGGTCTAAAGGTGCGTACAGATATACGCGCCGCGAACATGAGCAATTCACTTTTAATCAGCTGACTATATCTGTATTTTTACAGAAACGGTAGATACAGATATAAAAAGCTTGGCATCAACTGATTAAAAGTGAATTGCTCTTGTTCGCGGAGCGTAAATCTGTACGCACCTTAAAAGATTCAAGTTGACGGTTTGGCATTTAATGTTTAAATGTTTGAATGTTTATATGTTGCGCATTTACGGCGAAACGCGGTAATAGATTTTCATGAAATTTGACAGGTATGTTCCTTTTTTAATTGCGCGTCGACTTATATAAAAGGTTTTTGGAAATTTTCATTTCAAGGATAATATAAAAGGAAAAAGGAGCCTCCTTCATACGCCTATATTAGAGTAAAAATCAGACTATAGAATTATTCATCATAAATCAGCTGACAAGTGATTACACAGATGTGTGGAGAAACCAGTCTATTGCTGTATTTCCATAAGGTCTATAGTTTCAATCAGGTACTTGTGGATGAGAATACTGCGTGAGGTCTACTGTTCACAGAACTACTATTATTCAAGAGTAGCCCTGAAAAAATACAAGAAGGATAACCATCTACAGTTTTCCGAATTTTTACAATGTTGGTAGCCGTTAGGTGCCAATGATACGACTACCATTCAAGAATAATTCATGAATATTTATTAATTTTTTACAACAATATTTCAATAATTATTCCAACGAACCTCAATGTGCTTTACGAGTCCGAGTGATAGTTTTTACATGAATCAAATTAAAAGAAAGTTACTACAGTACCGGGTGCTTCAAAAAGAATGACCCAATTTTAAACTGTTATATCTTTAAAAAAATTGTGCACACAAACAAATTTACATCAAATTACTCACAGAAGAAGTATCAAGTTTAAGATGATGTATATAAGACAGTGTTCTATGTGCCCTCCTTTTGAGGCTCGGACGACATCTAGACGGTAGCCAAATTCATCCCAGACTGTTCGCAAGATCAGTATATTTATTTAAAAAAATGGTGTACACAAACCAATTTTACATCAAATTACTCACATAGAATCAAGTTTATAATTATGTATTATAAGTGTTCTATGTGCCCTCCTTTTGAGGCTCGGAAGACATCTAGACGGTAGCCAAATTCATACCAGACTGTTCGCAAGATTTCTGTCTTCTCGGACTGTAGCTACTGCATTAGTTATCCTGGTTTTAGCTCCTCAAAATCAAGTGCTAAGGGAGGAACATAAACACGATCTTTAACGTTGTTCCTCCCATAGCACTTGATTTTGAGGAGTCTAAAACCAGGATAACTGACGCAGTAGCTACAGTCCGAGAAGACAGTAGACATCTTGCGAAACAGTCTGGTATGAATTTGGCTACCGTTTAGATGTCGTCCGAGCCTCAAAAGGAGGGCACATAGAACACTTATAATACATCATCATAAACTTGATACTTCTGTGAGTAATTTGATGTAAAATAGTTTGGTACACCATTTTTTAAATAAATATAACTGTTTAAAATTGGGTCATTCTTTTTGAAACACCCGATATTTTCAGATAACTATTTCTAAGATTCTTTACAGTAATCTTCAAAGAAATGCTCCTACTTTCCTGAACACCTAATCGGGATCATTAATAACATCAAAGTTCAAATGCTCCGCGTATTCCAAAATGAAGCTCCTACAATAATTTTCAAACAATTTACAACAGTTCACTGTTAGGAGATAGGAGATCAAACAAAGCATAGGAGATGGATCCTTTCTACGTTATGAACAGTTCCAGTACAAATAGTAAGGTAGAGACAAACAAAAAACGTCAACATTGCACCGTGAAATCTGATCAGCCTATAGTTTCCTTCAGACTCAGTTCTATAAGTTCGAAATGGTATCACAGGCACTGGTACAGAATGACAAAGAATTGAAGTTGACAGTGTAATAGTATAAAACAGTAGCCTAGATGTAAGACGAATTAGGCAAGGTATTCGTGAGTTGGAGTGCTACATCATGCAGTCAATTCGCAACTATTTCTGAACTAATTTGAATTAATTATGAAGGGTCAAACGACCAACAGGATGCTGGATGTCGTCTGTGATTAATCAAGGGCTCAGCTGATTCGCAATTAGACACTACTTGACGTTTGCTAGAAACCATACTACTTCGAGACTGAACTTGGGTAAAGAGTCGTCATGGAAGAGGTAAAGAGTCGTGAACTGTCAAGGGGTACACGCAAAATAATATTGTTTTAATTGTATGAAAAATATAATTTAAATCTATATACAGAGGGTCCCACCAAAGCTGTAAACACCGGAGAGCATATTATATTTTACATGAAATTTGTAACAAAATAGTACAGTAAAACTTCTTATATCGACCCTAGCTTTCGAGATATATCGATTTTTCGATATATTTGAAAAACGTCAATAACTGGAAAATTATCAGTCAAAATCAATAAATTCTAAGTATATGGTTGGAAATAGGAAGAAATTCCTAATAAGATTCATATAGGTTTCATTTGTTTCTTCGTTTGATGTTTTCTAACTTTTCATGAACTGGTGGAAATTGGCTTTGAAACCGACGATGCAATTTTTTCAACTTCGAGTGCTCATAGAAAGTTCATAAACGACAAAGGAACAAATTATATTAATTTTATTGGAAATTTCTTCCTCTTTCCAACCAGATCCTTAGAATTAATTTTGACTCAGATTACGTTTCAAGTTATACAAGTTTTTCAAAAATATCCAAATATCGATATATCTCTTAAACTAAGGTCGATATCAGAAAATCTTACTGAACATTTTTTGTTGCAAATTCCATGCAACATTCTGCATAGCATAACAAGCCATAACATTAAAACCGCTTTCCATTAAAACCACCATTAGCAACGTCCTGTCATTGACACCAACAAACCCATCTTATTTAGAATCATTTTCTGTCTTACTATCGTCTGTGAGACGATTCATCATCTAAATTGCTTCTGCTTATTCAATTTTTTCCGTCAGTTGACCATATCTTATAATTATTAATATTATTAAAAATCTGGTGTGGTATACTCACACAACTTTCCTTGCTCATTGATCTATAAGCCTCATTCTTAAACGAGAATAATTTAGGGGAATAACATAAACATACTGCCGATTGGCGGCTAAATATTTAAAACTACGATTATACTATTGTATAATATATTGTTTTCAGAGTACATTTTGTGTAAATTATTGTGAAATTTGATGATTTTTCAAAAGTTGCCAAAACAGCTGTTCTACAAATAATTATCGGCTATGTGTTCTTTTGAATAAACCTACCTACCTCACGCACGAGAAGGAGGTTACAAAGTCGATTTCTCAAGGATGGGGTGGACGCGTGGACCCCCAGTAAGTTTCTCAGGAAAGAGACTCATGCCAGTTAATAGAGCTGATGAATAAACTATACAGGGTATGAATTTGAAAAAAATCGTTCAAGTCATTTTTGAGAAAATCGTGATAGAAATTTAACGAAATTCATTCTTCTCGAGAATATTCTCGAGAGAGCTCCTGCAATTTTCCCAGAAATGAGACTCATGTCAGTTGATAGGGCTTGTAAATAGCTATTTAGGGTATAAATTTGAAGAGAATCGTTAGAGCCGTTTTCGAGAAAACAGTGAAAAACATGATTTTTTAGCCATTATCCGCCATTTGAATTGAATTTTATTGAATTTCTTATAGTCAGATCCTCATGGTATAAGGACATTAAGTTTAAAATTTCAAGTCAATCAGTTAATTAGGAATGGAGTTAACGTGTTCACAGACACACACCCACACAGACCAACACCCAAAAATCATGTTTTTGAACTCAGGGGACCTTGAAACGTATAGAAAAGATGAAATTAGGGTACCTTAATTTTTTTGGAAAGCAATACTTTCCTTGCCTATGGTAATAGGGCAAGGAAAGAAAAAAGGTTAATATTGTAAATATGGGAACGATGTGAAGGTACTTCCTCGAAAGACATTCATAAGTCCGATGTCCCTGGAAGCATTGTCACTGGAAAAATAATAGATGACATTGCAAAGTCTTCACAATATACTGTACTTTCATAATGGCCCTTCTCATCAATTATAAAGTTGTTAAAGTTGTATTCATGAGCGAGGTCTACTGTTCGCAGAACTACTAGTTATATATTTTTTAATGAATCAACTAGGCTAGCGCTCTTTTATTAGTATTTTCATAAACACATTCTAGTTTATTCATTCCAAAAATATTGAGTAGCCCTACAAGATGCGGTACTCTACTACATTATGATATAATATTATTAATATCATAAAGATGAATATTACGTTATATAAATCGGAGTACCAATCAAATAAAGGATAAGGACAAAGTGTTCATTATTACAAGACCAGCTCAATAGAGACTTTATTGGAAAAGCAGTTAGCAGCCTTTATTGAGATTCAAGTGTACATTGAAAGTCACAGGGTTTTCCCGTAGTTCATACACCATTGTAGCCACTGATGAAATTTGATAACAATAATTGATATAATTTATTAATTGATTTAATTAATCGATGATGAAGAAATTTATAATACGTTTGTTTGCATAACAAGTTGAGACTTGGCCCTCCATCCGAGGTTAGAACAGCCTTGACAAATTAATCAATTCTATGATAGAACTTCATCCCCCATTTCATGTAGAAAACATGGAATTTTCAACATGCAAGAGACTTTTTTGTTTCAAAAGATAAACTGATGGTGAAAGCGAGAAAGTTTTCAAAAATAAATGAAATGATATTTCCAATTGTAAAAAGTATTCTGATTTTGGTCTCTAATAAATTTTAAATCAAGGAGAGTTGACAATGTGATGAGTAACCGTTTCCTATTTGTAATTGTCACAACCACTTATTTATTGAAAATTGAGTAACTACTTTCGGTTGCTACACCATTATAAATATCTAGTAAATCACTCAAAAACGGTTCCTTGTATGTTGCATAAATCATGTATCATACAGTATGATAATGGCAATGCAAAAATTGTACCGTAACATAATTTGCCAAAATTGTCTTATATATCGTACGGTGTATTATCTTTCTCAGCCCCGAGAGTATAATACATCTACAACCACGGGTGTTTGGGAGAGATTGATAATAGTGTATCAGCTAAGACCAACTTAGATTCTAGATATTTCAATGAATAAGTCATTGTGACACTGTTATTCCAAGTTATATAAATTTATATCGATATCTACCAATCTATATACTATACCATCACTACGATGCTGAAATATTTGGAAAATACACAATAGCTATTTTTCTACTATGACATAATGTGCATCTAAAATGGAAACAATAGATCTAATAATAAATTATTCATCGGTATGTCCATTATTGTCATCTAAGATCTACTGCATCGAGATGAGGAAAACCATAGCAAGATCGGCATTTTTAGAAATACAGCAGTACCTTGAACCTTGTCTGTATACCTGTAGCCATTCATAGCACGGCTGATATCACTTTCAGATGAGTATTTTTTTGAGAAAAGAGTGTACATCAATGAGCAATACGTATTTGAACAATAAAACCAGAAGAATATTTGTAACATGTATGACTGAATTAAAGTTGTATTTTAGCCTCATGAGTGGAGAGAGGACGGTATATTTATCGTTAAAAACTAGATGAGCGAGAGAGAAGTGAGCAAGTAGTGAAGAATAACAAACTAACCAGTCAACAACACCTTCTCAGCTCAGGTGCGAGATGGACAAAGGAATTCTTCCTTCGAGTCCGTGACCGAAAGAAAAAACAAAACTTCACTACCAAGCCTCCATTGTTTATGATGCTCTACTGATCTACAAATGATCACTGTTGGATGAAGATGTATCTTCTATTCTCTGTTGTAGTAGTCTGGTTTTTAGAAAAGCATGTGAAAAAATGTTAAGTTGGAGTAAGCAACTTACCTCTTCGGCGAATTCGAAGTCTCCTTCGAACTTGTGCTTCCTCTTAGCCTCGCTGAATACAACCAGCAAGGCCACGGACAAAATAATCCAGGCAAACTTCATCGGAATAGTCCTAGGACTCACTGATTAGTTGATGAAATAAAATGTTCAATACAAGTAAACAGAATCCAAGAGCTCAGGCCAACTTGATTCGCACAGTCCCGGGTCAACACTGTACACTGACAAGTCTGCTTCTTTTGCACCCGCAGTGCTGCCACTCCAGCCACCCCAACTATCGTACGCCGCTCAAACCTTTACAACCTGCAACTTCCCTCTGCATGGGGACTGACAGACTGGAGCGCCCTTATCACGCGTTTATCTGTTGCCATAATCACCGCTCCGCTTTCCGTACTCTCTATTATGTATAGAGAGTATAATTATTCTCCTTTAATTTGTACCTACTCACATCCATAAGCTTGATCATTGGTCATTAGTAATACGGTATCTATGAATAATTATGACCATGGATGGTATGCGAAGGGTGTTAATATCTGAAGTCAATGAAGCAAGATAAAAACATAGATACCATTAGGATGATTGTAAATTCTAGTACTTTTTTTTGTTGATAATCAAACAAAGTTATTAGCCATTTCATAATAGTATATTTCGCACCTAGAGCAGAAAATGAGATTTTTCCGGCTCGAAATCGGTTTTCAAGTCCGAGGCCGTAGGCCGAGGACTAGAAAAGATTGTGAGCCGGAAAAACATCGTTTGCCCGTGGTGCGAACGCTATTTTTCGCTACACACAAAAATAAACAATATATATATATGAGAATAGTTGTTTACTAAGCACTTCCGAAAGCAGAAGTGGAAGGTGATAGCTCTAGCAAATCTGAGGTAATCTGAATATCAGGAAATTGTCCAAGTATTTTTATTTTTTATTCTGATTTGTCTAAATAACCTAAAAGATGATGTTCAATTATGTGGGAGGTTGAGTTTATACTTTTTTATTCTTTCAAATGACAATAAGATGATATTATTATAAATGTTTTAATTATTGAATAATGAACATAAATAATGAACAGTTTTTTGATCACCTTTCTTAGTTCCATGTTAGCGGCTGGAAAGGGTACTCTTTCCGGCCAAGGCCGGAAAGAAACCTGTTCTGACGTCAGACGAGAGTCGTCTGCAAACAATGTCTTTCAGATCTACGTAGGGACTGGAAAACAGCTGCTTTCTATGCAGTGTGGTGAAAAAACACTTTACTTATATAGGCTACTTTTGTTTGAATTAATAAAAACAATATAAAACGTGGTAGTACCCTTTATAATTGAAAACTTTAAAATTTCAATGACTAGTTTCATTTTCAAGTAGTCATTTACTACCTATTTTATCAGATTACCTCAGATTTGCTAGAGCTATCACCTTCCACTTCTGCTTTCGGAAGTGCTTAGTAAACAACTATTCTCATATATATATATATATATATATATATATAACTATATATATATATATATATATATATATATATATATATATATATATATATATATATATATATATATATATATATATAACTATATATATATATATATATATATATATTGTTTATTTTTGTGTGTAGCGAATGACCTATGGTCGAAACTAGTCGTTAAAATATTTTAAAGTTTTTAATTATAAAGCTTACTACAAGTTTTATATTGTTTTATTAATTCAAACAAAGTTGTATTTCGTATAACCATAGAGATAGAGAAACAGAATACTATCAATTGCATATTCTATTATCTCGAGCTATCTAAAACCGTATTTCCCTAGTCACTAAAAAAATCATGATTGATTGAGAAATAACTATAACTATAAAGAAAATGAAAGAATGAGATAGCCAAAAACCATACCTACAAGAAGTGTATTAATTTCTAGCTTTAATTAGATTGATTGATGGTAGAGAATAATTTGGCTCTCAGTTCTATCATGGAAAAATAGAAAATAATACCATGGGCCAAGCTATATGGCGTTTTACAGGCGAGTCCGCAGAGCAAATAGCTCTCTGATTAGCTGATTACCAGTTGATTACCGAACGCTGACCCAATTAGCCAATTAGTAAGTTTCCTGCTCTGCCGACTCGTCTGAAAAACGCCTCATGTGACTTGGCCCTAAGAATATCATATATCATAGAGAAAAGAATACTATTAGAAATTGTATTGAATTCGTTTGTCTCTGGTTCTATGGTCATGACACAGGAGAAAGCCTGAAAGTAAAATCTAACTTGAAAAGGAACTTAAATTTATTTAACTTTGTTGTAGTTAAGACACTGTGTTACTTGTAAATATTTGAAAAAACACTTACTTTTGTTGGAGTATTGAGGAATGTATTTCACTCCTGAAGAGGAGCTTCATCAGCCTGACACCAGGGGGCGCTTGCTCTTATGGGTTGGATGGACTGTACGGCCAAAATGTGGGAAAATATTACATTTGATTTGAAGTTTATTTGATTATTTATTAAAAATTGGATTTGTCATTTTTGAGGTGTTTAAAAATTTCGTATTGTTCTAGTGTGTTGAGTCTCTGGCTTTTTGAAGAATGTATAGGATTTCAATATCTTCAAAAAAGATCCTTGTTGGATCTTTGTTTGGATGTCACAACAAAATAAGTGCTTTTTCAATATTTACAAGTAACACAATGTCTGAACTACAAAAAAGTTATTATAGTGTTTCGTCATGGAAAGCAACTTCAATTAAATTTATTCTCTCGTATCGTTTATTCCTTGATGTTTTGACAGTATTACATATTTTTATAGAGGAAACATAGCAAATGAGAAACATAATTCCAACAAGTACAATGTTTTACTCTCATAATAACAACAAACAAGAATGTAATAATAATAATCACAAACATCAAAAGCTTCATAATTGACCAGTCTTATTATATTTTACACGTACAGTACTTATATTATACATAAACAAATTACAGATGGAATTAAATCTAATTATTATTTAACGAAAATCCTAGATAATGCTGTAAATCACCCGAAGACTTCTGCTACTGCAGACATTGACAACAGGGTTAACAGCTAGATAGAAATTCGATGAGACCTACTATCCCAAAATTAGTTGCCAGCCCGGGAATCGAACCCGGTACCTCCCAATTGCCAGTCAGCATGCTTACCCTTACACCAAACTGACAATCTCTGGATAGCAGCGCTCATTGTATACTAAGCCATAGCGGCAACCCTTTACAGATGGATTAAATAGAGAAGCTTATTCAATGCTAATTAATATATAATTATTATTTAACGAAAAATTATGGACATATTACAAATGTGTATGGACGCATTTTATTTGTTAATATAGTTTTTTAAAATATAATAATTATAGTACCCTTTAGAATATAAATATTAAAAAACAAGAATACAAATTGTATAGTTTTGTAAAGTTACGTTACAATTTGTATTCTTGTTTTTTTTATATTTTATTAATTCAAAGGGTACTATAAATCTATTTCATAAATACAAGAAAGTAGCCCTGAATTCATACATTTTAAAGAATTAGTTGATATAGTTTTACATGCAGCATCAATCTTGTAGTAACAATTAAAATATTACAATTCTGTATAATTATAACAAATAACAATTAATTAGACAATCTGTACAATTTTTGAACAAAGAATGATTCGAATCGTCCAGAGGACGAATAAAAATCATAATTGAAAAAATAAAAGTAAAAATTCAACAGAAATCGAATTAGATAATAATAAGAATGATCCTTATTTTAGGATCAGTGACAAGTTTATGTTCTTCTTCAATGGTTCCAAATTTTCTCAAATAACTCAATATTATTTGTTACAAGTGGTAATTGAGTGGAATATTTCTAATCAATTTATTAATTCAAGCCTTTTAAATTCAAAATTTATAGTTTTCATGTTCATTTTGGACTAGAATTTTGTGAAAATTGACACGTGAAATTCTAACCTCATCTTGGACTGTGTCACCTACAAATTTGGAAGGAAAATAGCACAAGGACTACCTTATTATTTTATCTACCAATGTTATTACATTAGTCTTATTTGTAATAAATGAAATCCTTTCCAAAGCTTCGAAGTAAAATGCTAATTCACCCACATCATAAAAACAATTGAAAAGGCGTCTGGAAGAGGGCATATTTATGTTACATTTTCCAAAAATCTGGATTCCAGTGGAAAAATGTCATTTGTGACTCCATACACCATCTGTACTGGTTTTAGTATCTCAAACAACCACCAGATATCAGATAAAGCACATTTATCTTGACGGAGTTGAGCAGATGTTGTGGAAGAAGGGCATATGTGAACTAGCTATTCTAGGAAATCGCATTGCCAGACCTACCACACACAGCTCTACAACTCATTGCTTGCAATTTCTAAAGAAAAAAACAGATTTGATGCACATGACTCGTTTCTTGGCTGAAGAGGAGCATCAAGAGTTCTATCAAAGTTTACCTTCAAACTGAAGGTTTGTATTACAATCATTGAGTAATTAATAAATAGAATAATTGAATAATTTTAAACCAGTCTTTAAATTAGAAGCCTACTTTTCACTGTATGGAATTCACAGCATTGGAAAGTTTACATACGATGACTGTATAATTCTCTATAATTTGTTTTTATTTGAATGGTGGCGAGTGGCATTGGTGGCGGTGTCGCATAGTCTAGCACGATAGTCAGAGCCCTTATATCTGTCTACATCTACTGCTCCATAGAATTCTAAAGAAGCTTTAAAAACAAGAGTGGTTCAATAAATGACAGAATTATAAAATCATAGTAAGCTGAAATCGTCACCAGTAATGGTATTTGTGGAGAGTTGTTAGTGGAATAAAGGCATAATATGTGACTTTCAAACCTGTTGCACCGGCTGAGAAAACTGCCCTACCTTTTTTCATTCTACTGCAAAATATTGAAAATGTAACATTTTTATGCCCTTCTTCTAGACGCCTATTCAATTATAGATGGTCAGTTACTGAATTTGGAAGTTACAAAGATTCGAAATGCAATAAAACATTACTTCATACATGAAGTAGATAAGACACAAATACAAAAACCAGAATTATTGAAAAAGAAAAGAACTCATGAGTAATATCACCTCCAATTAATAAGAGAACAAGCTACGATAACGAAAACAATAGTTTATCAGTGCTATCAACTTTATAATTAATCTTGGAATAATTTTACACATAATTATAGTAATTATAAAAAACACAGTCTTTTCAGAATGTGGAACAATTTCAAAACTTGAATAAATATAAAATAAGAATGATAACCACCTCTATGGATTATTTAATTATATTATATAATATAAATAATTATTATATGAATATTCAGAAAACAACTCTAATGTCACAAAATAGGTCCTTTAACCTGGGGTGAATTTATTCTACAGAAATTCACCTCTCAAGTACAAAAATTGTAAATTAAATCAAATCAATATACAAATTCAATTTGATATCATACAGTTTCAAATTCTCACCAATTAATTGAAAAAAAAACAAAGATATAACAATACCAGACAATGCAGTTTTCTATCTTCTGATGTCATCAATATTACTAGTGGGCTATTCCAAAAGAAGAAGCTATAAACATTTTAAATGAAAATGTATGTAATACTAATATGAATACAAATAATGAAATTTGAGATTGAGTATTACTCAACTCCACCAAAGAATACAAAAACCAAAATTATTCTACATTTGATGGAAAATGTTTTCTACAATAAGAAGGTTTGGTTCCCCTTTATCAGGATATTCAGCAAACATATTAAAATTTATGAATAACTTGAAAACATCCATGATAAATAATATACACAATCCAACTTTCCCCCTCTTTTTCAGCAAACCACATCATTTTAGTAATAAAATTATTTTATCTCATTTTTGTGTTAGGCTATCTATTGTTAATCAAATCAAATTTATTCACCAATTAACAACAGTGTTACAAGAAAATAAATAATTTTTTATTAAATAATTGACGTGGCTAGAAAAAGAAATCTTGTGCTCTACCCACGAGTTCAACATTCCTTACTATATTTAACATGATTTTAGAATTAATACAGCTAGCTCTTTATAATATAATCAAGACCAGTGCAATATAGATAGATAAATCAAATAAACAATCATATAATGTAATTGTAATATTGTTCTATTGTATATTGTTTTTCTCATTGTACTTTTGTGTGTTGTGAATAAAATTGAATTGAACATTATTTTATAATATACATTTGTATAAATATGTTGATGATATCTATCTTCTATCTTCTATCTCTATATCTATAAAAGGCTAGGCCCCGACAGTTATTATATTTTTTGTTAATATTTTGTGAATAAAAAGTACGAGTTGATGAGACATGTGAGTAGTTCCTTATATTTGAACCAAATGGTTATTCATATTGTAGTAGTCGGGTCACTGCAATCAGAAGTTTTTTATTCTGTAGCTAATAAATTTCATACGTATTTATTGTTCATAATGTATCCAGTGTCCATAATGAAAGTGATTGAACTACTCAAATATAATGGCTTACTGGTCCCTCAGAATTTAAAGTATTTCTGGTGATTGTCTTTTTTCATCATTGACTATTAATAATAAAGCTTCATTTACAACTAGCTAACCCGGCGAACTTCGTATCACCAAAAAGTTAATGTATCTCATGTTACACTTGACTTTATTTGGTGAATCATGAAATTTATCTGACAATCAATATTTTCATTTACATTTCAATATGGTCTTCCTATGTGCTTAGTCATGCAGCATTCATTATTCCGAAAACATATTCTTCTCAATCAATTGGTAGTAATATCTATCAGTATAGTGTTGAATTGAAAAAAAAATAGGTTAAATCAGTGTTTAAACGATTAATTCAATGTTTTCATAGTTGTAGACTGTCAATAGATGGTCCAGAAATATGCGATGTACGATGAATCACACAGAATTCCATATTCTTTTTATCTTCCATTTTAGGATGAATTAGCTAAGCTAAATTAAAAAAATTGTAAATTATTCTGTCATTCTTCAGTAATTAATAAATGCAATATGAACAACTCTCTTTCATGAGGTGGATTATGAACAACTCTCTTTCACAGGCGAATAATTTTTTTTCAACATTTTCCAGTTTTTCATGATAGGGGAGTGATAATTATCTGTATAGGTCGTCTAAGGAACCATTATCTACAGCTGGTATCAATCAATTACACTTCAACTCCAAACTACCGTTTTAATACCAGTATACAATTTATCACAGGGTGACGTGTTCATTACAGCTGGTAACCTTAGATGCTAAATCATATTATCACAATATGATCTTGAATCATGATCATCTTTCCGTTCTTCGGTAGCCGCTCGGCCGACAATTTTGAAAACCTGGGTCTTTGAACTTTTTTCAACTTGTATCTCAATAACAATTGCAGATACGAACTCCTCACCAGTTTCATTGAATTTCTCAGCCAAATTTCCTATAGAAAAAGTATTTTTACGCCCTCAATCACTCGATACAAAGCTATCAAATTATAGACAATTATTCACACTCAAACAAGATAAGTCTCGTTTTTAATTAAAAAATCGAATTTAAACTGAAATTCTGATTCGAGGATTTGAGCTAGACACCTGTATTTGGTCTCATTCGAAAGATAATCAAAAAAGGAAGTTTTTGCGCTATAATAGTATATTTCGCACCTAGGGCCGAAAATGAGACTTTTCTGGCTCGAAATCGGTTTTCAATTCGGCCTACGGCCTCGGACTAGAAAAGATTGAGAGCCGGAAAAACATTTTTGCCCATGGTGAGAACGTTATTTTTCGCCACACAGAAAAATAAACAATATATATATGAAAATAATTTATTGTCTATTATAAGCACTTCCAAAAGCAAAAGTGGAAGGTCATAGCTCTAGCAATTCTGAGGTAATCTGAATATCAGGAAATTGTCCAAGTATTTTTATTTTTTTCTGATTTGTCTAAATAACCTAAAAGATTATGTTCAATTATGTAAGAGGTTGAGTTTAAACTTTTTATTCTTCCAAATGACAATAAGATGATATTATTATAAATGTTTTAATTATTGAATGATAAACACAAATAATGAAAAGTTTTTGATCAGCTGTTTTAGCACACTTGAAATTTGGCCAATCTCAATGTCAATGGAAATTTAGGTTAGAAGTTCTATCCTACTCTGAAAATCGAATTATTTGAATAGTTTATAATAATATATATCTTATCTGTATTTTATTCATCCAAATAGAATGATAGTATATTATTGCAGAATACTTTATTGAATTCTAGAAGCATAAAATGATTCTGTTTATCCACTATGTTCCGTGATAAACGCAGTACTAGGAGGTTTGAGGTTAGATTCTATTATACTCTGAAAATTGAATTTGAATAGTTTATAATATCTCATTTGTATTTCATTCATCCAAATAAAATGATAGTATCTTATTGCAAAATACTTTATTCAATTCTAGAAGCATAAACTTATTCCGTTTCATAAACTATTTTGTAAATACGTTCACATCAAATCAGAATCAGCTGACTTCAAGGTTATTTTACAGCCCTAGGGCCGTAAAAATTTTACCGGCCTGGCCAGAAAACAATCACTTTCGGCCTCCATATGACGCACGTAAACCAGCTCATTACATCCAAGTGGGGCGAAAAAATTATTTCATACCCTGGAAAAAAAATCGAGAAAAATGTGTCTGAAGTTTTCAAAAAAACTTCAAATCACTCTTTTTCAACTTTGACCGCTAAAAAATACTACTCAATAATCGACTTTGGCATGTTTTATACCTCAAATCAATGTGAAATTTTGTCCTCTTTTCAACGATGTCCTTAAAATTCAATTAAGACCAATGGTTCTTGAGATATTGACGATTTAATGACTGGAAGTATGCCTACTTGAAAAATATCGAAAAATCGATATATCTCGAAAACGAAGGTCGATAGGAGAAAATTTTACTGAAAATTTTTTGTTGCAAATTGCATGTAGAATCTATAGGTGCGTACAGACTTTCGTTCCGCTCCAAGACCGAACGTCACTCCAGCAGAGCGATTGATGATCGACCGGCGAGCAACAATGGTTCGACCGGGGAACGCGAGAAGATCTACCATCTTCCGTAACGTTCATGATCGGTGCGAGTAGAGAGCGGAGGCGGAGCGATTGCTGTGCGATGGTGGTACGTGGGCGGTACGAGGGAGGAGCGTGCTCGGTGCGGGTTGGAAGCACGAGTATGTGTACGCAGCTTAAGTCTCATGGAGTAAACATCTACTAGTGAGTGCTGTGAAAAAAATTTTTTTCAATTGAATAATTTTTTAAGGATAATTTTTATGATTGAGTGTCCTTCTACTTGCTTTGCCACCCAGGAACACTAAGGACTATGATTCGAATAATTTTTGTAAGTTTTATTGATTATTTCTTGGAATATTTGCAAAATTATTGACATTTTTTTCAATTAGCCTAGATCACCATAGCAACCTATACTAATAATAAACTTATAAGATTTTTGTTTCTATTTTATTTTGTTTTTTTTTCTCAATAATAATTATTATTTCACTGTTTTCTGTTAATCCTCTTATCCTTCATCCTTTTTTTGATAATTTTAAGGATTTGGAGTGGAATTATTGACAAAACTGTTGAAAAAAAAAATTTTTTTTATTTACCCAGTCTACCATAGTAACCTGGGTAAATGAAGTTTTGAGATTTTTTTTGATACTATTGTTTTTTCTTTTAAATTTTTACATCATTAATCATTATTCCGGTCCTTTTCATGTAATCCCTCCAGTTTCTAATCTTATAGATAATTTATTGGATTTATAAGCTATTTATTGTCAATTTCTGTACAATAATATCTGAGAAATCTCGAGATTGTCTTTTTTTACCCATCAATTGTTTTACCAGCATTAAATAATTCTTAGAACTTATTTCTTAATTACCTTTTGTACAATATTATCTGCATTTAAAGATCTCTTTCAATTACATTGAGAATTTATTATTTTATTGTTTATTTTATGGAATTACTCAGTATTGTTCATATCTTGTTCTTTTCTAATTTTTCTTTTATGTTTAAACAGTTTGATTTTACTCTGTGTTCTATTTCACTCTAACCCTGATTGAGTGGGCAAAGCAAGACTCTTTTGACGCTTTAGGGGAAAAAGGAGAGGAAGAAGGTTTCGGTAACATAAATTATCATTTGCTTATCTCAGTTGCAACTTTTTATTGTTTTTTTATTGTTTCAAGTTTTTTTTTTCACAATGTCTGATGTTGAAATGGCAGATAGTATTGACAATATTGCCTACCTCTCAACAATTGCTAAGGAGGAATTGAAAGCATTAACATCTAATGACCTTGAAAAGAGTGTGACTTTAAATACCGACACTATCGAGAGTAATATTCAATTGGTGGTCGAGAATGCTCTATTGCACTTGACTAAAGGCACAAAAACTCTGTCAAAACAGTCAAGGTCTGACATTGATGAATCACTCAGAATATTGAAGAATACAACGAATGTACTATGTTCTACAATAAAGAGGCAAAATTCACTTTTGATTGGTAAAGAGAACAATGGGGATGTTAATAAAACGATGCTTAAACTTGCAACAGAAATGCATGATTTCAAACAATGTTGTCTGCAGCAAATGCAATCACAGTTAGTTGAATATACAGATAAGTTTAGTGAGGAATTAAAAGAATTCTCTGTAGCAGTTCGTGGTGATATCATAAATATCAAAGAATCGAGTAAAATGGAGTTAAAAAATTACTATGAAAATCTGATGAGCAATTCTGGTGAGAGTATTTGTACCCTGATGAGCGATCTTGTGGTTGGTGTAAGAGAAAATGTACGTGAAATTGTCAAAAGTGAGCTGAATACTAAAATGGATAATAATTTGGAAAAAGAAACAAGAAAAATTAAAGACTTCATTGCATCCAAAAATAATGATTTGCAAGAAAAATTGAATGAGAAAATAAGTAATCATTTGGAATCTGAAATCTTGAAATTGGACGACAAAATATGCAAAAAAGCGGGTTCTGTTGAATCAAATATAGTGAAGAATATCTCTGCTTTGGTTAACAATGAGAAGTCATCCCAACAAAAGAGTTATTCGACTGTGGTTCGTCAAGTCAATGGGAAGAAAGTTGAGGGAATTGAAGTCAACACTGACGATCTGTCTAAAGTAGTCCTAGTTACACCAAATATTTCTATTGAGAATGACTGGTCTAGCGTTCAGACAGAAGACACTTTACAAAAAATGATTAAACCATCCGATGATGGTTTCCAAATTATTCGTAAAAAAAGATTGGTTTCAAAGAAGGGACTTGCATTGACCTTTCATTCCAAAGAACAGGCGGAGAAAATTCTTTCGGACAAGCGTTTAGAGGAGGTTGGCCTTCAGGCCAGTAGGCCTGTTGGTCTCCAACCTCGTATAAAAATTTTTGATGTCCCACTTGAGGTTAAAGAGGATAATTTGGCCAATTTAATCTTCAGCCAAAATTTCGACGATACGGAAAAAGAACAATTTCAAGGACCATCCTCGCTGAAAGTTATCAGAAAATTTGAAAATTTTAGTAAAAATGGATTCCACTATATAATCGAATGTAACGGCAAAATTAGAGATAATATTATAAATAAAGGCCGTCTGTTCTTGGAGTGGAAGGCGTGCAAGGTCTCCGACTGGCTTGAACCAGCTCGCTGTTTAAAGTGTTTGGCATTTGGCCATACTATCAAATCTTGCAGATTAACAAAGTCTGTTTGCAAGAAGTGTGGAAAGGAAGGACATATTGCTAAGGATTGCTCCTCTACTACAGTTTCTTGCGCAAATTGTATTAGAGCGGGAAGGTCATCATCACATCATGTAATGTCTAAGGAATGTCCAAGTTTTAAATTTGCAGTACAGTCCCTAGCCTCGAGGACTAAATATTAATTTAGTATTTTGTTGTTCTATTTCATTCCTTTTTATTATGGCCCTTGCAAAATTGGTCTCATATTCGATCCCTCTGATCGAAAATGTTTGTAGTCTTTGTAATAATTTTTTCCAAAAAGCTAATGAGCTCTTTCTTCATCATAAAAACATGCATTCTGATTTTGATATTTATTTTGAATGTAATAAATGTAATAAAAAATTTCCTAAGCCACATGCGGCCTTTTGTCATGTACCTAAGTGCAAACCTTCAAATCCAAATGTTTTATTAAATTTCAATTGTACTATTTGTAACAATTCTTTTGCAACAAAAATTGGTTTATCTCAGCACAAGCGGCACAAACATCCCAATGAACGAATTTTAGAACGTACAAGTTTAGCTGCCACTAATAACCCTTCCAACCGGGGTGCTAAATTATCTGTTTGGTCTGCTTCAGAAATTAAAGTCTTAATTAATTTTTTTCAAACAAGAACAACTATGATGGATTATGTAAACGATCTTTCGCCACTCCTCCCGACGAAATCAAAAATTCAATTGCGTGAAAAAGTGAGACAACTAAAAAATCAGAATAAACTGATTCTTGCAAACTCTACACCGTCTATTCATGAAATTTCTGATGATGAACCTATTTCCCCTACTTCTGAACAAGCTACTATTAATGTTTTAACTCAACCTCAGGTCTCTTGGTGTGATTCAGTTAGGGACAGCTGGCTTGACACTGAACATAAATCTGACATTTGCAAATGGTTATTTAGCAAGTGGAATAATAATGAATTTTTATCTGAGGAAACAATTTCTGAATTAGTCAACAAAGTAACTGATGAAATTTTAAATGGTGCTAATGAAACTTCAAAGAAAAAATCACAAAATTTTTATAGTAGGAATTCCTCTCGTCATAATAAAAGTTCCAAAAGAAAAAGATATGCCAATACCCAGGAAATGTATCGGAAATGTCCTAACCGACTTGCTGACCTATGTAGGAAAAACCAAATGGAAAATCTTCTTGATATCCCCAATGAGCTACCGCCGCGTCTTGAAATTTGTAAAATTTATAATGATCTGTGGAATAAAGAAAGTAGATCGTCCTTTGATTTCCAAATTGGTCCTAGTCCACCAATTAGTATTAATTTCATTTCAAATAGGGAAATTAGAACATTTCTAAAGCGAATGAAACCAAATGGTGCTGCTGGCCCTGATGGTATTAAGCGGGAATTAATCCTCAAAAATCCCACTAATTATGAAAATATTTCGGCCCTTTTTAATGTTCTTGTTTTTCACCAGTTTTATCCTGATCAATGGTCCCTCAACTATACAACCTTTATCCCTAAAGAGGGTAAAGATTTAACTAAAGGAACAAATTGGAGACCTATCACTGTTGGCAACCTTCTGAGTAGGCTTTACAGTGGTTGTTTGGATCGCCGGTTACACAAAATGGTAAATTTAGATAAAGCCCAGAAAGTTTTCATGAAAGGGAATGGCCGTTTTGAAAACATTGCCGCTTTCAATAGCATAATCAAATTAGGGAAAAAGACAAATTTGAATTTTGGAATAGTAGATATTTCGAAAGCCTTTGATAGCGTCTCACACGACGCCATCATAGGCTGTCTTTCACGCTTAGGGATAGATAACAAAACTAGGTCAATAATTAAAAGTATGTATCAAAATTCAAAAACTGTCCTTAAAAACTGTGGGAATGAAACCGTTCCGATTAAGAGGGGGGTGAAACAGGGTGATCCTCTTTCCCCCTTCTTATTCAATTGTATATTAGACCCATTGATCGAAATTTTAAATAAGTCTGATATAGGTTTTTCAACAACTAATGGTAACAAAATTCCAGTGCTTGCCTTTGCAGATGATCTCATCCTGCTAGGCAATGACAATAACGAATTGCAAAAACTTTTCGATCTCAGTATTAATTATTTGGAAAAAGTAGGCCTTCCCCTATCCCCTAATAAATGTGGTTCTCTTGGCTTTAAAGCCTGGAGGGATACGTGGATCCAAAGTGACTCGAAAATCAAAGTTTATGATACACTCATCAAGGAATATAAAATTGATGAACCCTTTCGGTACTTAGGAGCCTATTTTACAGGCAACCTCGGATTGAATAACGAGAATAATTATAATGAAATTTTGAGTTCAGTAGATAGAGCTTCCAAACTCTGCTTGAAGCCTATGCAGAAGGTTGCCCTCATTTCAAAGTTTATACTTCCCGGATATTACCACCTTATGATTGATGACCTTCCCAGCGGGAATATTTTCTCTCGACTCGATTGTGAATTGAGGGGCAAAATTAAAAAAATTTTACATTTGCCATCTAATACATCGGATGGTTTAATTTACTCTAGGAAAAGAGATGGGGGTCTGGGATTTCCTAGATTGGAAAGAATAGCTATTCCAGCCCATTTAAAAGCTATGAGCAGTTTAATTTTCTCAATTTCAGCTGTAAATAACAAATAGTGAGTAGGTTTTTGATTCTGTATTCAAATTTTTTAAATAAGTGCAATATTTCTTAAGTTTTTAATTTATTGTGAAACATTCTGTGATTTATTTAGAGTATAAAATCAACCTTCAAAATTCAAAATTTTAAATCATCATTCCTGGACCGGAAATCAAGTGACAAAGCAGTGTGAGATTACATAACCTTATCTTTTGGACAACATCAACATTTTATCAAAATTTTTGGAGAGAAATAGTACAGGCTCAGCCTAGTTTTTCCTCCAATGTCATAATTTTATTATTATTATAGTATTTTATACAATAAATGAATAAATAAAATAAATGAACTGACCAACGTTGGGAAAATTTGATTGAAGAAAAGATTCGAATAAAATGCAGAAACATGGCCAACAATTTAAATATTGATTGGCCTGTTTCTTTAGATAAATTAAACTTGGCGAAAGAAAAATTAAAAAATAAAGAGCATTCTTCTTGGGAATCCCAGACTACCCAGGGTAAGGGTGTTAAATGTTTTAAAAATAATAAACTTAGCAATTGTTGGCTGTTGGATAATATTTTGTATCCGGGAGAAGAAATAGACCTGTTAAAAATGAGGTCAAATGTATTTCCGCTTAATGAATGTATGTCCAGAGTTGATGCTACAGTTGATCCTTTATGCAGACATTGTCACCATAAAATTGAATCACTCGGTCATGTTTTAGGAGAGTGCCCCTTTGGAAAAGGAGCCAGGTTATCAAGGCACAACTTCATAGTTGATGAAGTTGAAGAATTAATGTTAAACTCTGGATTTGTAGTGGCAAAAGAAGAACTGTTCAAGTCTGATAGTGGCCTCTTGAGACCTGACCTGGTCATCAAAACACCAGGCAAGAGCCTCATTATAGATGTCACAGTCAGATTTGAACAAGATAACTCCCTAATAGAGGCCTTTCAAGAAAAAAAAGGAAAATATCTACAAATTTCTGAATCTGTTAAATCAAAATTTGAAGTGAATAGTGTGGAAGTTTTACCTCTTGTTTTTGGCGCTAGAGGAGGTCTTCCAAATAAGACTGTTAAAAATCTATCATTATTAGGGATCACCGATATAAACATTATTAAAAATAGGATTATTCAAATTTTGCATAGGTCTATTTCTATCTGCCGGATGCATCTTGATGGAGGATAGTCCTCATTATTTCAAGTTATTACATCGTTTTATATTAATAATATTGTTGTTTTATATCTCATTTTAGATTATTCAAATAATGTTCAATGTTTTTTTTTTCTCATATTTTTATTTTATTTTTTTATGATTGTCTTCTTTTAATTTCAGAGACCCCCTTTCTTTTCATTTTGATTCAAAATTATCAAGTTATCACTTAACTTAATCTTTCTCTGATTCATAATTCAATTTTCAAAATTACTATTGGAATTGACAAAGTCTTGGCTTTTATTTTGATTCAAATTATTAATTACTTAACTTATCTGATCCGTAATTCTACTTCCAATTGGCAATGTTTTGACTATTAAATTAACCCCAAGCCTATTTTCAGGCAACAGGGCAGGAACCCGGCCGACCTAGCCGTGACAATAACTAGGTACCACGGGTGTTGGGAAGCCCACCACTGGTTATGCCCTATCCAGTGGTCCCAACATGAAAGAGGTTGGTCTCGTGGTGGCAGTGGTTGCCCTTCTTTTTTTATTATTTTTTTATATATTTTTTTTTATGTTGAAAAAAGGCGCAGATAGTAGATTGGTTTCATTGAGAGTCTCGTTATCCAAAATTATATTACTAATTTATCTTATTAATGCTTATTTTAGATTAATTAGCTGTATTATCACTGTATTTTCATCCTTAATTCAAAATTTTTCTGTTTAACTCATATTATCTGGTCTTTTATAGCGCGTCACTAATTGGATGATGGGATAGAAATAAAAAAAAAAAAAAAAAAAAAATAATAATAAAATTAAAAAAAATAATAAAATAAAAAAAATTAAATAAATAATTTTACAATTCTAAGGGCCACTCCTTTAAGGAGGAATAATGCCCAATAATACAATAACAAAAACTCACCCATTCAGGGGCATTGCGGCTCGCTTAAAAAACTAGCCGGGGTTTACACCTGGGACACCCTGTATATTCCTATATTATAATTTTTCTTCTGATGCAACTTACAGCTTCCAACCAGATGTCATTTGACCAGCACCTTTTGAACAGCTGTGGCAACTTTCCATTGATATTAGTCACTGACATATTTTTTGTGAATTTTAGATGCTGGAAACAATGCAGTTTTTGCAAGGCTAGGAAGCCAGCCGTTTATGCCAGCATTGATTCAGGCATGTCCAATTGAAGGCTATGAGCAGAGACAATGTAAGTAGCTTCCAGAAGGCTGAATTGATCTGATATCCTCGACATTATTAGAATTACAGACAATTTCTTGGAAATTCACATATTTTTTCCGCCATCTTGTTTTTCCTATGATGACAAACATTTTTGAGATTGCCATCATGGATAATCTCTTTCCACACATCATTACAAAGATATCGATATCATTCCCAAGTCTGAACCTTCGAGGAGTCATGAGTTACACGGTTATCTAATTGTTGGGATTGGCATTTGGTAGAAAAGCGTGTTTTCTGATGCAAACAGTACTTTTCTCTCTTTTTCCGATGACTTTCCAGCCGTGGAATATGGACTTACAGCCTCCTACCAGATGTCATTTGACCAGTTATCTAATTGACACGGTTATCTAATTGTTGGGATTGGCATTTGGTAGAAAAGCGTGTTTTCTGATGCAAACAGTACTTTTCTCTCTTTTTCCGATGACTTTCCAGCCGTAGAATATGGACTTACAGCCTCCAACCAGATGTCATTTGACCAGCACCTTTTGAACAGCTGTGGCAACTTAGGTTCTGTTGTTATTCGATTCCATTTGTGTTCATCTAGTTATTTCGACAACTGTTTATTATATTTAATTTATGTTATTTTAAAATTAAATTGTGATAGTTAGGTTTACAAAATGCCCCGAGTGTATAAACCTGTTCTTGGAACAAAACTGTGTAAAAAATATGATGGAAATGTGATGTTAGCTGCAATTAAAGACATCGACATCCTACAAACAGAAACTCATTATTATTATTATAAAAGTAGGCGAAAGCTACAGAGAAGGAGGGAAGAAATTTAATCTGGATCATACTGTGTTTTATAAATATAATAAAAAAAAATTAAAATAAAGAAACAATTAAACAAAAAGGAGAACAAACAATGCTGACTGCTGCAGAAGAAGAGACAATTATTGACATCTTATCTCAAATTAAATTTTTTTTCATGTTTAGTATTATTATGAATGAACATTTTACATTCAATCAAATCTTTAATTGAATGTTTTGAATCTTGAAATAGAATCTTTAACATTCTACACCTTTATTCTATTTGAATTTAATTCGAACTAATAAATCCAAATTGAATCAATATTATCAGATTAATCAAAATAATTGATGATAAAATATTTCTATAAAGCGAAATATTCTTTCTATTCACCCCAGAAATGGTTTTAAAGCAACAGAATCTATATTATCAAGGTAAGACATATATGGTGTTGCTACTATTCACACCAACTGGCAGGTGAACAGCAACAGGCATGTTTTCATGATTTTTTAATAACTGGTATTTTATTTATCAATTATTAATGCTGATATTGAATCTACAGCTAAAGATATTTAAATATTTGGGCGTTATAGTTGACGATAAATTAAAATAGTCAGAACACATAAACCACTTGAAAAACAAAATCCGGAGATCTATTTACATATTCCTAAACCTACGCCAATTTCTAACAATAGATGATTTGAGAAAAGTTTATTTTGCTTACGTCCAATCTGTGATAACTGCCGGAATTTTAGCCTATGGAGGGGCGTACAAATCCATACTCAATCCTCTACTCATTACACAGAAACGAATTATTAAAACAGCTCTGAATAAACCCATTCGAACGCCAACAAATGAAATATAATTATGATGAGTTCAATGTTCTAGATATTCGACGATTGTATGTCAAGTGTTTACTTCTTTACATTCGCTTAAATAGTAACAATATGTTCAAAAAAATAACTCTTAATCGCACAACACGCTCAGCATACTCATTAGGCATTGAAATTCCGAGACTTATAGAAAATCATTCAACAACAAACACCCATTACATTGCACATATTTTATACAGAAACATGCCAACCATCCTCCGTAATGTTCATAACTGTACACCCTATATGTACAAAAAATACATTAAAATATGGTTGAGGGAGATAGGAAGGGAAAATATAGAGCTCATGATCCATTCCAGCTATCAACAATAATTATATTAAACTCGTGATCCAGCTGTATGTTCCTAGTTATATTCATATCAACATTTTTCAATAATTTTCAATGTGTTGTTCCAATGTTTTAACTGAATATATATATGAACTGATTTCTACTTCAACTATTTATCATATTATTCTCCTTGAATATCATATTTCATCTAGAATGATTGGGGCAACTTTTTCAAGCTATTCTTCATTTAGTAATATTTTCTAAATTTATCTAAACATAAATTTATACTACTCTAGTTTATTTACTGCATGTATGTACCAATTTGTTATTAAATTGAATTATTTGTTTTTTTTAAAGCAATTATTCATCTACTTATATTATTTTTTTCTCTAAAAATAGACTACCTAGCTTAACTACTCTAGTACAATACCGCAGGTAACTTAACAGATATTACAATATTTATTCATCTATAAAAACTATCCTTACCTTATGCCACAAATTATTATACTTTTTTTATAAAAACCAGACTCCTTTCCACACACAGGCTACAGCCTTCGTGGAGGAGAAGCATGATATTTCTTTTTTTCTTCACAATTTTTGTATGACTGTATTTTAATTTTGTGAATATTGTCTAATATCTACTCTAGTTGTTAGTGTCTAAGATTAGTTAAGTAGGTATTATAATAAAATCATTACAAATTTGTGATGTGTACACCATTGTTTGTAATTTTTCAAGCAATAAAAATAATTTGATTTGATTTGAGATTAAACTTTAATCATGATAGAAACATTTTCAATTGTGCTGAATAGTGAGCAGTTGTGTTTTTTCTGGCTCTAAATTTTGTAAAATTACTCAAAAAATTTCCAATTAATGGTGATTTGAGTCTGATATTTTTGTTTTTTATTCTGTTTTCATCAGTCAAAATTTGAAAATCTTAGTTTTCGTTGTTTTTTGAGTGAAAATGAACTAAATTTTAGTAAAGTGAAATCATAACCCTATTTTGGACTTTTAAAATGTTATCTAAATTTAGGAGAGAAATGGTACAAGGAGTATCCTTAGTTTTTCTCCCCCAATCAGTGCTTCTTTGTGAAAAATATAAATAGATATAAATTATCAGTATTCTTCAGTTATTAACATGAAAACGTAAAAAACTGTTGCTATTCACACCCCATTTTACGCTACCTAGTCTAATTTTTTGCACTAATTGACTCTTCTTTAACAATCATGCTCCATTTTGCAGTTGGAGGAGGATGTCAGTGAACATCTGGTGCATTTGATAATGATAACTTCATCAACAACAAACCAATGAAGAGCATCTGTGTGATAGTTACAATGAATAAATCGGCTGCAAGAAAATTATTGCTCTATTCGAAGAAATATATGCCATTGGATTTGGTGGTAGTGGATCTGATTGTCAGCATCCTCGCCGCTGACGATGTCTGAGAGATCGTCTGAATAAAATAGAAAAAATCTGGTGTGGCGCACTCACACAACTTTCCTTACCGTTATGAGAATTTAACACCTGACGCCAGTGTGCACGCGCATCTCAAGTCTACTTATAAACAAAGATCTGAGCCAGCTGGTGACAGGACAATAACGCTGGAGACATACGAGGTCTGCTATCTCTTCATAGTGAATCATTTAATAGAATCAACAGTTGCCAACAGTTTGCAATTGAAATAATAACATTTTATCGAATTTCGAGCTTATTTTCAATTTTAGGTGAAAATATTACTGAACATTAATTGTAGAGATTTTCATGCTTAATCTTTTCCACTCAATTTTTTTTGTTTAAATTTTATCTGAAGCCTGATAATTTGGGAATCTAAAATCGAACTTTGCATAGATGGGGCGGAGCTCCTAAATTTTTTACAGATACCGGTATGAGACTTGTGGCAGTTGATAGAGCTTATCAATTACTATTTTTGGTATAAATTAAATCGAAATCGTTGGAGCCGTTTTTGAGAAAATCGCGAAAACCCCTGTTTTTGACAACATTTTTGCCATTTCAGCCGCCATCTTGAATTGCATTTGATCGAAATTGTTCGTGTCGGATCCTTATATTGTAAGGACCTTAAGTTCCAAATTTCAAGTCATTCCGTTAATTGGGAGATGAGATATCGTGTACACAGACGCACATACACTCATATATACACACACACACACACACACACAGACCAATACCCAAAAACAACTTTTTTGGACTCAGGGGACCTTGAAACGTATAGAAATTTGGAAATTGGGTGTACCTTAATTTTTTTCGGAAAGCAATACTTTCCTTATCTATGGTAATAGGGCAAGGAAGGTAAAAATTAATTACGAAAAGCACTCGAATGGTGAGCATAAAACAATGTTATACATCAAATACTGAATACTGAATACTGACACTGATACTGAAGCAGGTGAGGAGACCTGCTGCCCACCCATCACAGGGCTAGCACCGCCAATGATAGGTGGAGTATGTGGTCGGATATATATATTTTTATATATGTATATATATATTTTTGGACGAAAATTGAACTTGAACGTTTTACAGTAGAAACATTACGTATTTTTTGGACATTTTATTAATTTATCAAAATTTGGGAATATGATAGGTTGGGCCAAGCCTGTTGTTCCTTCCTAATCATATTTATATGATTCTTGATTCTGTCCACGAATCAATAAATAAATAAATGATACAATAAGCTGGACTAATTTACAAAATTAAGATTGACCACTTATTTTCTACATCAACTGTTTGATTTAACTTAAAAAAAGCAGATGATAAATAAAAAGTTTCTTGTTTGAAAAAATTAGAAAAAGGTTTTCAATTTGGACTTTGATGAAAACGAAGTGAGATCTGAATATTGAACAATCAAATTACAATTTAAAAAAAAGGTATTCACAGTTGTTGAGTTGTGATGTATTGAAGAGGTATAAACTCAGAGATTCGGGATGATGGAAGGTTCGTTAATTTTATTGTGAATCATTGTAGCTTTATTGTTTCATTTTATTAGAATTTTAAAAGGAGCCGATGCCTGTCCAAGACACAGAAAAACATATTCGTTGATGGCCACATTTTTTTTAATGTAGGCTAAATCCAAAATGTAGGCACAATCCAAAATGAAGAAGGCATCTGTGATTGGAAAGGGGACAGAATGAACAAGCCTATGAGGATTCTTCCAAGTCTTGGTAGTATGCATCAGAGTTAAACACTGATAAAAATTGATCAAATAATGTACCTCAGCTGTGATGCTTGAAGAGTATATGGGGAGAGTAAATATGTATCGATCTGAGTGTTTAAAACACAATCGATGATGGTAAGACTGAATTATTCCTTCATTTCTCTACATCATGTCCGAATTATCATCACCTGAAAACTGATTTGCCGCTTAAAGGTGACCGGAACAGCAGCAACATGTCTGGATTCCTGTCCAGAATTATTTGAACCAGCAGTTGGCAGGCATTGCTGAAGTTGAGCGGATCCTGAGGGAACGATTTGGCTGGACTCAAGAGAGCAATATCTCCTAGAATTGATGACAACAACTCAGAGACCAGATGAGACAGTAAGAGCCTTTGCAGATAGGTGCAGAATCCTGGGACAACGAGCCATGCCAACACAAACTGCTCCTGGTCAACGGGATTGGGAACGAGCATAAATAATCCTGACATCTTTCATTTGAGGATTGAAGAGCCAAGCTGCGACAATGCTCAAGTTGTATCCACCAGCCAACCTGGAGGCAGCTATTAAGATCGGAGAGTGGATGGAGGGGATTGCTTGCAGACCCTCTCAATCAAAATAATGCCAACATCTTTGTAGTGACGGATCTATGAAAATGTGTATTGTGTGTTTTCTAATATTGCAATTAAAGTTTTTAAAAAATTGAATTTACCCATTAAAAACCTTTTTGTAATACAAAAATTCATCATAAAGACAATTTTAAAGAAACCTAGAACTTATGATAGTAAGATTTTGTTCAGTGAATTTGATGTTAAAACTATACGACAGTTATATCTTAGTTGCATAACAAATTCCAGTTTTAAAAACGAGCATAATTTCCCTCTAGCCGATGACATACATTATAATCTTAGACCTAATACAATAAGAAAATATGAAATATATAACACCAACTCAGCTCTTCTTAGAAGGCAACTTTACTACATTAGCAGTAAATTCATAAATAAAATAATTTTATTTTTCATGAACATCACTCTCCTTCTGGTTTAAAACAATAATTTATTCGAGTGATCATAGTAACCAGCTTAGCAACATAGTTAAACGTTTTTGGGTGTAAATTTCAAATTTCATATTTGGATTGTTTTTATGCGATAAATAACAATTTGAAGCAATTTTGGACATTGTATTGATGAAGATGACTTTGAAAATGTTTTTTTTTTTTCTGTGAAAATTGAGTTTCCTCAGAATTGTTCCAGCAATCAGATTTTCTACTTAATTGTGAGTGTAACGCTAGTTCGCCTCTATGGTGCACATTGGGTAACGCTAAATAGACTAGCAAATAATGGTGGTCAGACAAACTTATGTTCTCCTGACCGAAAACTACACAACTTCTCAAAGAATTTGGAAATATACTTCATGAAGAATTCAACAATGGTAAGTCGTTCTTCTTTTCTAAATACTCAGTCCTTGGTTTGCAAAATAATAATCATTATTGTTTGATCAAAGTTTGAACTCGATCAATTTATTTGTAGAAATTCAAGATTCATGCATTCATTCAAAATCAATGGTTGCATTAATGATGTACAGCTTTTTTAGTACTTATTGTTGCAGTACATAGGTTGTTATTTAAATTGTTGAATGTCAGTATCATTGCATTAATGTTGTACAGCTTTTTTAGTACTTATTGTTGCAGTACATCGGTTGTTATTTAAATTGTTGAATGTCAGTACTGTATGGACATGCTTTTTTATAGGCTGAAAATTAATCTGGTTTGGAAAATCAAGTCTCATGTTTTTGTAAATATTATTAGTGGCAATTTCACTGTCAGTAGACTACTAACATTTTGATAATACAGATTAGACACCGTATAATGTAGGCTACACATTGAGAAATCATGGTTCCTATACACATGAATACTAATTGGCCTACAGTAGACATTTAAAGCAAAGTTTTTTCTTCTTTTCTTATTCCAGGATGATTCAAACATTTGTAATCCAGTGGATTTACCAGAAGGAATGTTTATTATTAATCCTGGAAGTGAACTTGTACTCTTAAACAATGATAATGATGATACTGCAAACATAGATCCAAATTCTGTCCTTCTTCATACCAGTGAATCAAGTAATTGTGAAATAGAAGGAAACAACGTTGAACATGGAGTGAACAACATAGTTGCAGTGATAGTAGTTTTAATTTTTCTGCTCAAAATTTTCAAGTTTATTTCAATATTATTGAAACTTTCGGATTGTTTTGTGTTATTTCCGGCTCTTATCAACCCTTCGAAATTCAAAATTCATCAGTCATATCTCGAATACGTATTCTCTGAGTGTTAATCTTTGGTGAAAACAGAAATTTTAAACTTAACCTCACTTTGGACTATTTATGTGCCAAAATCAAGGAATTGAAGAAGTTTTGGGCAATTGCCTGTTTCTCTTTCCAAATATCGTGTTTGTGACTGTTCTAATAAATAAATAAATATGGGAGTCAGATTGAAATAACAATTCAACAATGGTAAGTTGCTCTTCTTTTCTAAATACTCAGTGAATGGTTTGCAAAATAAAAATCATTATTGTTTGATCAAAGATTGAACTTGATAAATTACAAAAATTTCAGTTTCAGTACATTAATTCCAAATTATTGCATTAATTTTTCACTTTTTGAGTAGTGAAGGTGATATTGTGGTAATTATTCATATTGAATAATACGACTAGAAATTATCAGAACCACAGATTTATCAATTAAAGAGCTACTGGAGTTTCGGTTGTTACACCATTGTCAATCTATGAAAGTTCACCAGAGATTTAAAATGGTATAACAACTGAAATTGCAGTATCTCTTTATTTAATAAATCTGTGGTTTTGATAATTTCTAGTCTTATTATTCAATTTCGCATTAATGTTGTAGAGATTAGTTTTTACAGAAGTGTTTTACTTATTGTTGCAGGAAATAGATTTTTCTACAACAGATCCTGATTGGGCTCTACCTGAAAGTAGTGATTCAGATGACAAATCTAGTGATAATGGAGATAATATTGAAACCGAGATCCAAAGAGAAGAAGAAAGACAAGTCGAAAATGAGATCGAAGGTAATCAATCGTAAAAAAATACTTATTACAGTACTACTACAAAACTGTAGCCTACTTCATTCATATCAAGCGACCCATGTACTATAATACTTTTATGCAATATTAGAGCACGTGAAACAGTTGGGCGTTTTTCACAAATGACACTGCATTATTATCAAAGCTATGTAAAGAAATAAAGAGATATTTTTAAAAAAATACCCACCTATTATTTTGAACAGGTTTAAATGTGAGCCAAAATGTTTGTCTGAAGCATGACAAGGTATGATTGCAAAGTTATGTTGCCCTCAAAAACGTATGCTTATCATAAATCTCAAGTAAAGTAAAGTATCTTATTGTATCAGTTTGCCATATGAATACTGAAACATTCACTCTATATTATTTTTACATTCATTATACTAATTACAATCCACTCATCAAATTAATTACATTTTTTAACTACTCTGTATCACTGGAATTTGTTTCAATATTTTGTTTCAGATCCAGCAGATGATGACATTCCCATAAAGAAACCATGCAGATGGCAAAAGGCAGATCCTTCAACCTGGGCCCGAAATAAAACCAAAGACAGAAGGAACCTGGGTGACAGTTACAAAGTTAAAGGGAAATTGTTTCCAGAAAAAAGACCTGTACAAATTGATTGTTCCCAATGCATGTATAAATGTACAGTAAACTTCACTGAAGATGACAGGTTAGCAATCTGTTCATCTTATTGAAATTGAAAGAATACAATAGAAAGAAAGATTTCATTTTGTCTAATGTCACAGCAAATAACATTCAACGTCGAAAAGTGAATGATAACAATAATATTAAAAAACAACGAAGTAATGCAAAAGTGTATTCCTTCAAAATAAAAGACAAACAAATCAGAGTATGTAAGAACTTTTTCATGAAGACACTCAATAAAACAATGGTCCAATAAACACAGCATTTAAGAACATGTCAGAAGTAGCAACATTATTTGCAGGAAGTGATAACAGAGGAAGACACACTCCTTCAAATAAAATTTCTGAAGAGGAAATAAAAAAATTAAAGAGCATATTGAGAAATTTCCTGTAACAGAATCACATTATGTTCGAAAAAGTTCTAAGAGAAAATATCTTGACAGCAAGCTATCAATTTCTATAATGTACTCATTGTACAAAGATGAATGCTTGAATGCACAACAAACGCCGCCAGTTAGCCTGACATCATACAAGCGTGTATTCTGCTTGAATTATAATTATTCTTTTTTCAGGCCAAAAAAGGATTTATGTCAAATTTGTGTAAAATATGACCAAATAAAAAATGACGAAGAGAGTGAAAATAAACAAACTTTTATAGCTTTGTATGAGGAACACAAATCGAGAGAGCAAGAATGCAATGAAGCTAAGGCTGTTTATAAAATAAGAGCCACAAATGAAGACAAATTTGTAACAGCTACTTTTGACTTACAAAGTGTGTTACAAATCCCAAGCAGCGATGTCTCTCCTATGTATTACACACGAAAAATTTGTTGTTACAATTTAACAATTTATGAGGGAGCACCGCCAAATAATGCTCACTGTTTCACATGGTCAGAGATAGAAGGCAAAAGAGGGAGCATTGAAATAGGAACGTGCCTATATTCTTACTTGAAAAGTCTACCGCCACATGTAACTGAGGTTTCCTTGTTCTCAGACACATATGGGGGTCAAAATCGAAACCAAAACTTGGTGGCATTGTTGTGGTAAGTAGCTCAAACTACTGAAATAGAAAAAATTGAGCACACATTCCTAGAGTCAGGGCATTCAATGATGGAGTGCGACAGCATGCATAGTGCAATTGAAAAACAAAAGAAATTTTTATCTGTATACACTATGCATGACTGGCTAAATATATTTAGAGCTGCCAGGTCTAATCGACAAAGTAAAAACGTGAAGCCGTACAATGTCACTGAGCTGAAGCACACCGATTTTTATGATTTGAAAAAATTATCCAGCACGATCTTAGAAATAGAACTCGGGACAGTGAAGGCAATAAATAAATTGGATGAAAATCAAATGTTTCAAATTCGAGAAAACAGACCCTGAATGCATTTTTTTCAGATATGGGCACTCAGGAGACTTCAAGTCAATCAACATTAGCAGGTTGAGAAGGTCAGGAGCTAATATTGACATGTTTCCAACACTTCATAATCTTATGGGAGTTATTTTCCTTTATCTAATCAGAAATACAATGATCTTCAGAGACTCTGCAGAACAGGGTATTCCAAGTGAGTTTCATGCTGGTTCAGTTCACTCCCTCACTGTGAATTGATAGACCGAAATCCAGAACCCAGTGCAGCAAGTGATTTTGAAGAAGAAGATGATTAAAAATTCCTATTTGACCTCAGTACAATACCATCCCACTTTTCAATAAAATTACAATAACCAATTCTTCACTTTATTATTTTGTATAGCGAGTACTAATGAAAATTTTGTTCAAAATATTAAAAAAATGTCACCAATCTAATAAAATCATCTTAAAGTGGGTGTTTTATAATTCCAATAAAAAATCATAAACTGCCAAAATCAGTCTTTTTTTATTTTTATACTCTGAAATTTTTGTTGTAATGAATATACATTTTTCCAGTTATTATTTTTGAAAGAATATCAAAACAAAATGTTATTCATATGAAATTTCATCATTCATGTAGTGAGTGTTGAAACCTAAACACTATTGCTCTATAATGAGATTATAGTTTTTAATACTCAGCAACTGTCATAAATTATCAGTAGACAGTAATGACATTATTATGGTGATTATGGTTATAATGGACATGGTGAGTAATATTTGCTGTTTGTTGTGAGGCAAAACTCACCAAGTATGACACTCCGATTTTTAATTACATTTTTCATTGAAATGACATTTTTCCAGTTATTATTTTTGAAAGAAATCAAACACAAAATGTTATTCATTATGAAATTTCATCATCACATGTAGTGAGTGTTGAAACCTAAACACTATTGCTCTATTTTGCATGGTATTACTGTCATGAAATCCTATTTATGCGTATAACTCAAAACTGTAGTTTTGGACTTGGTGAGTTTTGCAAGAACGGGGACACCTATAGACATGTATTATAGTAAACATTTTGTTGAAACACTAAGCCAGAAGAAAGCAATCTTATTAGGTATAGCCTAAAAGGTGCTTTCTGTTTTAGGTACAAAGCAACCAGTCTGCCAGACTACCCAGTATGCAATCATAAAGAAGGCGCCTTTCAATGCAGAAAACTTTCCATGAGAGACATCCAACACTTCCATCATATGTTTTATCAGAAGGCAGACAGGCAATACCAAAATGATTTTCTATTGAAATACGTTGATATAAGAAACATAAAAAGGAGAAGACGATTCCAAAAGAAGAAACAAGATGAAGTGAAAAGCTACAAGACACAAATGAGAACTACCAAGTACTATGTTGCAATATGAATAGGGAAAAAGTGCCTGTGTGCTTACAGACTTTATGTGGGATCCTGGGCATTTCAAGATTTCGTATCAACAACATCACCAAGCAGTACCATGAAGAAGGAATTTTACAGGAAAAAAGAGGTGGATTCAAGAGAGCTGCTGAATTTGCTCCTAGAAAAAACTGTGTAATGACTTTTATTGAAAAATTAAAATGTGTTGAAAGTCACTACTGCCGACGCAGAACAGCTAATAGAAAGTACCTCCCCTCAGAACTTAGCATAAGAAAATTATTTAAACTCTACTCGTCTTAAGAAGGTTCAGTGCCTGTAAAAGAATCTTGTTTCAGAAAAATTTTCAACTGTAATTACAATCTTGGATTTGGAAGTCCTCGGACAGACGTATGCTCAACTTGTTTGAGTTTAACAGAAAAAATTAAAAATGAAAAAGACCAGGAAAAGAAAAGCGGTTTAATGATCGAAATGCGAGTATACAAGCTTAGAGCTAAAGCATTCTACCAAAAATTACAGGACACGACTCAAGACTTATTAATTTTATCATTTGACTGCCAAAAGAATTTACCTATTCCGAAGCTACCTGATCAGTCTACTTTCTACAGTCGCCAAATTTAGGTACAAAGCAACCAGTCTGGCTACTACCAGTAGCAATCATAAAGAAGGCGCCTTTCATGCAGAAAACTTTCCATGAGAGACATCCAACACTTCCATCATATGTTTTATCAGAAGGCAGACAGGCAATACCAAAATGATTTTCTATTGAAATACGTTGATATAAGAAACATAAAATGTGAAACAGGGAGACAGCCTCCGTCCTCTTCTATTCATGTTAGTGATGGATGATAACACAGATATGCACGAGGAGAACACAGAACATGGAAGTAGGATATTGGAATATGAGGCCAATTGGTACCAGAGCCCTCCTATATGATGACGATATTGTCCTGATCTCGGAGTCTTCAGAAAAACTCCAGCAGCTGTGATGATCAGAACTGAAAGAAAAATTGGCGTGGCGCACTTACCAACTTTCCTTGCCGTTATGAAAATTGATCACCTGACGCTAATGTTTACGCAGATCTCAAGACTACTATTCAAAGATCTAAGCCAGCTGGTGACAGGACAATAACGCTGGAGACACACGAGGTCTGCTATCTCTTCATAGTGAATGATAATAATAGAATCAACAGTTGCCATAAGTTGCAATTGAATAATCCATTTTCTCGAATTTCAAGCTTATTTTCAATTTTAGGTGAAATGTTACTGATATTATTGTAGAAATCATTACCACTTGAATTTTTTTTGTTTCAATTTTATCTGAAGCCCGATAATTGGGAATCTAAAATCAAACTTTGCATTGATGAGGCGGAGCTCCTGAAATTTTACAGATATGGGGACTTGTGGCAGTTGATAGAGCTTATGAATGAGATATTAGGTATAAATTTTATCAGATCGTTGGAGCCGTTTTCGAGAAAAGCGCGAAAAACCCTGTTTTTGACAACATTTTTTGCCATTTCAGCCGCCATCTTGAATCGCATTTGATCGAATTGTTCTGTCGGATCCTTATAGTGTAAGGACCTTAAGTTCCGAATTTCAAGTCATTCCGTTAATTGGGAGATGAGATATCGTTTACACCACCATCACACACACATACAGACCGACCAATACCCAAAACCACTTTTTTGGACTCAGGGGATTTTGAAACGTTTAGAAATTTGGAAATTGGGGTACCTTAATTTTTTCGGAAAGAAATACTTTCCTACCCATGGTAATATGGCAAGGAGAGTAAAATGAATGGTTCCAATGTAAGGAAGAGCAAAGTGATGGTTGTCTCAAAGGTATGGAGAAAATGTGGAAATTAGGTTGACGGAAGGTGCTTGACCAGGTGTCGTAATATGAGTATTTGGGTGCGTGGTTCTCTGAGGATGGAAAAATAGATGTTGAGGTGCTGAACGGGGTGAGAAAGGTTTACTGGCTTACTATTCCGTCAAATACTGTATATTTGGTGAACAATATATCAGTAAGAGGGTAAAGAACCAGGTAACAGATCAATAATTGAAACAATTATGCTGTACGGGATGCGATCATGCCATGAAAATAAAATCTGGTGTGGGGCGCACTCACACAACTTTCTTTCCTTGCCGTTATGAAAATGATCACCTGACGCTAGTGTCCCGCGCATCTCAAGTCGACTATTCAAAGATTTGAGCCAGCTGGTGACAGGCAATAACGCTGGAGACCCACATGAGTCTGCTATCTCTTCATAGTGATGATTTAATAGAATCAACATAATTTGCAATTGAATAATCACATTTTCTCGAATTTAAAGCTTATTTTCAATTTTAGGTAAAATGTTACTGAACATTAATTGTAGAGATTTTCATGCTCAATCTAATCCACTTGATTTTTTTCGATCCAATCGTATCTGGAGCCTGAAATGGAAATCTATCTGCATTGATGGGCGAAGCTCCTGAAATTTTTACAGATATGGACTTGTGACAGTTGATAGAGCTTATCGATGACTATTTTAGGTATGAATTTGATCAAAATCGTTGGAGCCGTTTTCGAGAAAATTGCAAAAAACCCTGTTTTACAACATTTTCGCCATTTTAGCCGCCATTTTGAATAGCATCAGATCGAAATTGTTCGTGTCGGATACTTATATCGTAAGGACCTTAAGTTCCAAATTTCAAGTCATTCCGTTAACTGGGAGATGAGATATCGTGTACACAGACCACATACACCCCATACACACCACACACACCACACACACACACACACACACACACACACACACACACATACA